>NC_061514.1:362371890-362403797 GCF_022539505.1 Lolium rigidum
AGATATGGTTCTTCCTGCGTTACCTTGTGTTTTGCCCCGGTTGCAAGAAGGAAGACGAGCTGAGGGGACGTCTGTGTCGCAAATGCAAGGCAGCAGAGATCGAAGCTGAACATGCACAGAGAAATGCTGCAGCTGAAATAGCAAGGTTAAATGCTGAACTTGCAAGCGCGCTGGCTGAACTAGCAATCTTGAAGGCACCAGCTTCCTGCAGCGACAACACCCAGCAGACAAGTCCCCCTCATGGCAAACGGACGAAGATGAATGATGAGCAGTGGCTGGAGCCTAGTGATGCGCCGAAGAGTAGTGATTATTGGCAGAACCTGAGGAAGAAGTCGTGGACTGGTGCTGATCAGAAGAGTGATGATCCGTGGACGACGGAGATGAGTGATCAGCAGAGCCCGAAGAGTAATAATCCGTGGCTGACGAAGCCGTGCAATTACTGACGACTTCTCCAAGATCCATGCCTAGTTAATTATTTGTATTTGCTTGTCAAGAAACTTTGCTTCTATCGTCTCTTTGTTTATGAGGCACAGCTCGAGGTAGACTTGTATAGGATCTCCCCATTAGGTAGGATCATAGGATCAACTTAGAGAAATCATACTTTTGATGTGAATAGTACTATCAGATCTGGTTGAATATTCACACCCAGATTTATCTTTTTTGTTTCTCTAAGTGTATGTCGAATTTGAATTTGAAGTTACATGTACATCTCCATAATATATGTGTATGCCTCAAGTTTCACGAGAAATCTAGGGGGGTAGACCCGCCGGGGCACACGTTCCGCTGTTTTGGGGGAAGGAGGGGGAGAACGACCGCCGGAGCACCGGAACCCCACCAAATCTTGCATGTGGACCTATGATATGTGTCAAAGTGTGGTGCAAGGTCTAATGGTGCAAAAGTAGCTCCCCCAAACCCTAAACCCTAAACTGGGGAGGCTTCGAGCACTAAAACCCCTCTAAAACCCTAAACCACGACACCGGAGCTGCATAACCATGCATCATAAACCCTAACCCTAACCCTATACCCTAAACATATACCTAACCATAAATACTTACCTTTAACCTAAACCCTAGCCCTACCCCCTAAACCCTAGCCCTAACCCTACACCAAACCCTAACCAGTAGATCACGCACACCCTCGATCGTGTGATAATGGCTCTAGCTGCGGGTATATGTGCCAAAGGGTCCCAATCTTGGTTCTCCATGTGTATATGTCCTAAACAAACCTAAAAGAATGAAAAGTTACATTGGTGCACCCTCGCGCGGAGAAATCTAGGGGGGTAGACCCGCCGGGGCACATGTTCCGCTGTTTTGGGGGAAGGAGGGGATAACGACCGCCGGAGCACCGGAACCCCACCAAATCTTGCATGTGGACCTATGATATGTGTCAAAGTGTGGTGCAAGGTCTAATGGTGCAAAAGTACCTCCCCTAAACCCTAAACCCTAAACTGGGGAGGCTTCGAGCACTAAAACCCCTCTAAAACCCTAAACCACGACACCGGAGCTGCAGAACCATGCATCATAAACCCTAACCCTAACCCTATACCCTAAACATATACCTAACCATAAATACTTACCTTTAACCTAAACCCTAGCCCTACCCCCTAAACCCTAGCCCTAACCCTACACCAAACCCTAACCAGTAGATCGGGCACACCCTCGATCGTGTGATAATGGCTCTAGCTGCGGGTATATGTGCCAAAGGGTCCCAATCTTGGTTCTCCATGTGTATATGTCCTAAACAAACCTAAAAGAATGAAAAGTTACATTGGTGCACCCTCGCGCGGAGAAATCTAGGGGGGGTAGACCCGCCGGGGCACACGTTCCGCTGTTTTGGGGGAAGGAGGGGGAGAACGACCGCCGGAGCACCGGAACCCCACCAAATCTTGCATGTGGACCTATGATATGTGTCAAAGTGTGGTGCAAGGTCTAATGGTGCAAAAGTACCTCCCCTAAACCCTAAACCCTAAACTGGGGAGGCTTCGAGCACTAAAACCTCTCTAAAACCCTAAACCACGACACCGGAGTCGCAGAACCATGCATCATAAACCCTAACCCTAACCATATACCCTAAACATATACCTAACCATAAATACTTACCTTTAACCTAAACCCTAGCCCTACCCCCTAAACCCTAGCCCTAACCCTACACCAAACCCTAACCAGTAGATCAGGCACACTCTCGATCGTGTGATAATGGCTCTAGCTGCGGGTATATGTGCCAAAGGGTCCCAATATTGGTTCTCCATGTGTATATGTCCTAAAAAAACCTAAAAGAATGAAAAGTTACATTGGTGCACCCTCGCGGAGAAATCTAGGGGGTAGACCCGCCGGGGCACACATTCCGCTGTTTTGGGGGAAGGAGGGGAGAACGACCGCCGGAGCACCGGAACCCCACCAAATCTTGCATGTGGACCTATGATATGTGTCAAAGTGTGGTGCAAGGTCTAATGGTGCAAAAGTAGCTCCCCTAAACCCTAAACCCTAAACCGGGGAGGCTTCGAGCACTAAAACCCCTCTAAAACCCTAAACCACGACACCGGAGTCAGCGGAACCATGCATCATAAACCCTAACCCTAACCCTATACCCTAAACATATACCTAACCATAAATACTTACCTTTAACCTAAACCCTAGCCCTACCCCCTAAACCCTAGCCCTAACCCTACACCAAACCCTAACCGAGTAGATCGAGCACACCCTCGATCGTGTGATAATGGCTCTAGCTGTTGGTATATGTGCCAAAGGGTCCCAATCTTGGTTCTCAATGTGTATATGTCCTAAACAAACCTAAAAGAATGAAAAGTACATTGGTGCACCCTCGCGCGGAGTAATCTAAGGGGGTAGACCCGCCGGGGCACACGTTCCGCTGTTTTGGGGGAAGGAGGGGAGAACGACCGCCGGAGCACCGGAACCCCACCAAATCTTGCATGTGGACCTATGATATGTGTCAAAGTGTGGTGCAAGGTCTAATGGTGCAAAAGTACCTCCCCTAAAGCCTAAACCCTAAACTGGGGAGGCTTCGAGCACTAAAACCTCTCTAAAACCCTAAACCACGACACCGGAGCTGCGAGAACCATGCATCATAAACCCTAACCCTAACCATATACCCTAAACATATACCTAACCATAAATACTTACCTTTAACCTAAACCCTAGCCCTACCCCTAAACCCTAGCCCTAACCCTACACCAAACCCTAACCGATAGATCGAGCACACTCTCGATCGTGTGATAATGGCTCTAGCTGCGGGTATATGTGCCAAAGGGTCCCAATATTGGTTCTCCATGTGTATATGTCCTAAAAAAACCTAAAAGAATGAAAAGTTACATTGGTGCACCCTCGCGCGGAGAAATCTAGGGGGGTAGACCCGCCGGGGCACACATTCCGCTGTTTTGGGGGAAGGAGGGGAGAACGACCGCCGGAGCACCGGAACCCCACCAAATCTTGCATGTGGACCTATGATATGTGTCAAAGTGTGGTGCAAGGTCTAATGGTGCAAAAGTAGCTCCCCTAAACCCTAAACCCTAAACTGGGGAGGCTTCGAGCACTAAAACCCCTCTAAAACCCTAAACCACGACACCGGAGCTGCAGAACCATGCATCATAAACCCTAACCCTAACCCTATACCCTAAACATATACCTAACCATAAATACTTACCTTTAACCTAAACCCTAGCCCTACCCCCTAAACCCTAGCCCTAACCCTACACCAAACCCTAACCAGTAGATCAGGCACACCCTCGATCGTGTGATAATGGCTCTAGCTGCGGGTATATGTGCCAAAGGGTCCCAATCTTTGTTCTCCATGTGTATATGTCCTAAACAAACCTAAAAGAATGAAAAGTTACATTGGTGCACCCTCGCGCGGAGAAATCTATGGGGGTAGACCCGCCGGGGCACACGTTCCGCTGTTTTGGGGGAAGGAGGGGGAGAACTACCGCCGGAGCACCGGAACCCCACCAAATCTTGCATGTGGACCTATGATATGTGTCAAAGTGTGGTGCAAGGTCTAATGGTGCAAAAGTACCTCCCCTAAACCCTAAACCCTAAACCGGGAGGCTTCGAGCACTAAAACCTCTCTAAAACCTTAAACCACGACACCGGAGGCTGCAGAACCATGCATCATAAACCCTAACCCTAACCATATACCCTAAACATATACCTAACCATAAATACTTACCTTTAACCTAAACCCTAGCCCTACCCCCTAAACCCTAGCCCTAACCCTACACCAAACCCTAACCAGTAGATCAGGCACACCCTCGATCGTGTGATAATGGCTCTAGCTGCGGGTATATGTGCCAAAGGGTCCCAATATTGGTTCTCCATGTGTATATGTCCTAAACAAACCTAAAAGAATGAAAAGTTACATTGGTGCACCCTCGCGGAGAAATATAGGGGGTAGACCCGCCGGGGCACACATTCCGCTTGTTTTGGGGGAAGGAGGGGAGAACGACCGCCGGAGCACCGGAACCCTACCAAATCTTGCATGTGGACCTATGATATGTGTCAAAGTGTGGTGCAAGGTCTAATGGTGCAAAAGTAGCTCCCCTAAACCCTAAACCCTAAACAGGGGAGGCTTCGAGCACTAAAACCCCTCTAAAACCCTAAACCACGACACCGGAGCTGCAGAACCATGCATCATAAACCCTAACCCTAACCCTATACCCTAAACATATACCTAACCATAAATACTTACCTTTAACCTAAACCCTAGCCCTACCCCCTAAACCCTAGCCCTAACCCTACACCAAACCCTAACCGAGTAGATCGAGCACACCCTCGATCGTGTGATAATGGCTCTAGCTGCGGGTATATGTGCCACAGGGTCCCAATCTTGGTTCTCCATGTGTATATGTCCTAAACAAACCTAAAAGAATGAAAAGTTACATTGGTGCACCCTCGCGCGGAGAAATCTATGGGGGTAGACCCGCCGGGGCACACGTTCCGCTGTTTTGGGGGAAGGAGGGGAGAACGACCGCCGGAGCACCGGAACCCCACCAAATCTTGCATGTGGACCTATGATATGTGTCAAAGTGTGGTGCAACGTCTAATGGTGCAAAAGTAGCTCCCCTAAACCCTAAACCCTAAACTGGGGAGGCTTCGAGCACTAAAACCCCTCTAAAACCCTAAACCACGACACCGGAGCTGCAGAACCATGCATCATAAACCCTAACCCTAACCCTATACCCTAAACATATACCTAACCATAAATACTTACCTTTAACCTAAACCCTAGCCCTACCCCCTAAACCCTAGCCCTAACCCTACACCAAACCCTAACCGAGTAGATCGGGCACACCCTCGATCGTGTGATAATGGCTCTAGCTGCGGGTATATGTGCCAAAGGGTCCCAATCTTGGTTCTCCATGTGTATATGTCCTAAACAAACCTAAAAGAATGAAAAGTTACATTGGTGCACCCTCGCGCGGAGAAATCTAGGGGGGTAGACCCGCTGGGGCACACGTTCCATTGTTTTGGGGGAAGGAGGGGGATAACGACCGCCGGAGCACCAGAACCCCACCAAATCTTGCACGTGGACCTATGATATGTGTCAAAGTGTGGTGCAAGGTCTAATGGTGCAAAAGTAGCTCCCCTAAACCCTAAACCCTAAACTCGGGAGGCTTCGAGCACTAAAACCCCTCTAAAACCCTAAACCACGACACCGGAGCCGCGAGAACCATGCATCATAAACCCTAACCCTAACCCTATACCCTAAACATATACCTAACCATAAATACTTACCTTTAACCTAAACCCTAGCCCTACCCCCTAAACCCTAGCCCTAACCCTACACCAAACCCTAACCAGTAGATCAGGCACACCCTCGATCGTGTGATAATGGCTCTAGCTGCGGGTATATGTGCCAAAGGGTCCCAATCTTGGTTCTCCATGTGCATATGTCCTAAACAAACCTAAAAGAATGAAAAGTTACATTGGTGCACCCTCGCGCGGAGAAATCTAGGGGGGGTAGACCCGCCGGGGCTCACGTTCCGCTGTTTTGGGGGAAGGAGGGGGAGAATGACCGCCGGAGCACCGGAACCCCACCAAATCTTGCATGTGGACCTATGATATGTGTCAAAGTGTGGTGCAAGGTCTAATGGTGCAAAAGTACCTCCCCTAAACCCTAAACCCTAAACTGGGGAGGCTTCGAGCACTAAAACCCCTCTAAAACCCTAAACCACGACACCGGAGCTGCAGAACCATGCATCATAAACCCTAACCCTTACCATATACCCTAAACATATACCTAACCATAAATACTTACCTTTAACCTAAACCCTAGCCCTACCCCCTAAACCCTAGCCCTAACCCTACACCAAACCCTAACCAGTAGATCAGGCACACCCTCGATCGTGTGATAATGGCTCTAGCTGCGGGTATATGTGCCAAAGGGTCCCAATCTTGGTTCTCCATGTGTATATGTCCTAAACAAACCTAAAAGAATGAAAAGTTACATTGGTGCACCCTGCGCGGAGAAATCTAGGGGGTAGACCCGCCGGGGCACACGTTCCGCTGTTTTGGGGGAAGGAGGGGAGAACGACCGCCGGAGCACCGGAACCCCACCAAATCTTGCATGTGGACCTATGATATGTGTCAAAGTGTGGTGCAAGGTCTAATGGTGCAAAAGTACCTCCCCTAAACCCTAAACCCTAAACTGGGGAGGCTTCGAGCACTAAAACCTCTCTAAAACCCTAAACCACGACACCGGAGCTGCAGAACCATGCATCATAAACCCTAACCCTAACCATATACCCTAAACATATACCTAACCATAAATACTTACCTTTAACCTAAACCCTAGCCCTACCCCCTAAACCCTAGCCCTAACCCTACACAAAACCCTAACCAGTAGATCAGGCACACCCTCGATCGTGTGATAATGGCTCTAGCTGCGGGTATATGTGCCAAAGGGTCACAATATTGGTTCTCCATGTGTATATGTCCTAAACAAACCTAAAAGAATGAAAAGTTACATTGGTGCACCCTCACGCGGAGAAATCTAGGGGGGTAGACCCGCCGGGGCACACGTTCCGCTGTTTTGGGGGAAGGAGGGGGAGAACGACCGCCGGAGCACCGGAACCCCACCAAATCTTTCATGTGGACCTATGATATGTGTCAAAGTGTGGTGCAAGGTCTAATGGTGCAAAAGTAGCTCCCCTAAACCCTAAACCCTAAACTGGGGAGGCTTCGAGCACTAAAACCCCTCTAAAACCCTAAACCACGACACCGGAGCTACGAGAACCATGCATCATAAACCCTAACCCTAACCCTATACCCTAAACATATACCTAACCATAAATACTTACCTTTAACCTAAACCCTAGCCCTACCCCCTAAACCCTAGCCCTAACCCTACACCAAACCCTAACCAGTAGATCAGGCACACCCTCGATCGTGTGATAATGGCTCTAGCTGCGGGTATATGTGCCAAAGGGTCCCAATCTTGGTTCTCCATGTGTATATGTCCTAAACAAACCTAAAAGAATGAAAAGTTGCATTGGTGCACCCTCGCGCGGAGAAATCTATGGGGGTAGACCCGCCGGGGCACACGTTCCGCTGTTTTGGGGGAAGGAGGGGGAGAACGACCGCCGGAGCACCGGAACCCCACCAAATCTTGCATGTGGACCTATGATATGTGTCAAAGTGTGGTGCAAGGTCTAATGGTGCAAAAGTAGCTCCCCTAAACCCTAAACCCTAAACTAGGGAGGCTTCGAGCACTAAAACCCCTCTAAAACCCTAAACCACGACGCCGAGCTCGCAGAACCATGCATCATAAACCCTAACCCTAACCCTATACCCTAAACATATACCTAACCATAAATACTTACCTTTAACCTAAACCCTAGCCCTACCCCCTAAACCCTAGCCCTAACCCTACACCAAACCCTAACCGAGTAGATCGTGCACACCCTCGATCGTGTGATAATGGCTCTAGTTGCGGGTATATGTGCCAAAGGGTCCCAATCTTGGTTCTCCATGTGTATATGTCCTAAACAAACCTAAAAGAATGAAAAGATACATTGGTGCACCCTCGCGCGGAGAAATCTAGGGGGGTAGACCCGCCGGGGCACACGTTCCGCTGTTTTGGGGGAAGGAGGGGGAGAACGACCGCCGGAGCACCGGAACCCCACCAAATCTTGCATGTGGACCTATGATATGTGTCAAAGTGTGGTGCAAGGTCTAATGGTGCAAAAGTAGCTCCCCTAAACCCAAAACCCTAAGCCGGGGAGGCTTCGAGCACTAAAACCCCTCTAAAACCCTAAACCACGACACCGGAGTCTGCAGAACCATGCATCATAAACCCTAACCCTAACCCTATACCCTAAACATATACCTAACCATAAATACTTACCTTTAACCTAAACCCTAGCCCTACCCCCTAAACCCTAGCCCTAACCCTACACCAAACCCTAACCGAGTAGATCGAGCACACCCTCGATCGTGTGATAATGGCTCTAGCTGCGGGTATATGTGCCAAAGGGTCCCAATCTTGGTTCTCCATGTGTATATGTCCTAAACAAACCTAAAAGAATGAAAAGTTATATTGGTGCACCCTCGCGGAGAAATCTAGGGGGGTAGACCCGCCGGGGCACACGTTCCGCTGTTTTGGGGGAAGGAGGGGGAGAACGACCGCCAGAGCACCGGAACCCCACCAAATCTTGCATGTGGACCTATGATATGTGTCAAAGTGTGGTGCAAGGTCGAATGGTGCAAAAGTACCTCCCCTAAACCCTAAACCCTAAACTGGGGAGGCTTCGAGCACTAAAACCCCTCTAAAACCCTAAACCACGACACCGGAGCCGCAGAACCATGCATCATAAACCCTAACCCTTACCATATACCCTAAACATATACCTAACCATAAATACTTACCTTTAACCTAAACCCTAGCCCTACCCCTAAACCCTAGCCCTAACCCTACACCAAACCCTAACCAATGAGATCGAGCACACCCTCGATCGTGTGATAATGGCTCTAGTCTGCGGGTATATGTGCCAAAGGGTCCCAATCTTGGTTCTCCATGTGTATATGTCCTAAACAAACCTAAAAGAATGAAAAGTTACATTGGTGCACCCTCGCGCGGAGAAATCTAGGGGGGTAGACCCGCCGGGGCACACGTTCCGTTGTTTTGGGGGAAGGAGGGGGGAACGACCGCCGGAGCACCGGAACCCCACCAAACCTTGCATGTGGACCTATGATATGTGTCAAAGTGTGGTGCAAGGTCTAATGGTGCAAAAGTACCTCCCCTAAACCCTAAACCCTAAGCCTGGGAGGCTTCGAGCACTAAAACCCCTCTAAAACCCTAAACCACGACACCGGAGCTGCGAGAACCATGCATCATAAACCCTAACCCTAACCATATACCCTAAACATATACCTAACCATAAATACTTACCTTTAACCTAAACCCTAGCCCTACCCCTAAACCCTAGCCCTAACCCTACACCAAACCCTAACCAAGTAGATCGAGCACACCCTCGATCGTGTGATAATGGCTCTAGGCTGCGGGTATATGTGCCAAAGGGTCCCAATCTTGGTTCTCCATGTGTATATGTCCTAAACAAACCTAAAAGAATGAAAAGTTACATTGGTGCACCCTCGCGGGAGAAATCTAGGGGGTAGACCCGCCGGGGCACACGTTTATCTGTTTTGGGGGAAGGAGGGGAGAACGACCGCCGGAGCACCGGAACCCCACCAAATCTTGCATGTGGACCTATGATATGTGTCAAAGTGTGGTGCAAGGTCTAATGGTGCAAAATTAGCTCCCCTAAACCCTAAACCCTAAACTGGGGAGGCTTCGAGCACTAAAACCCCTCTAAAACCCTAAACCACGACACCGGAGCTGCAGAACCATGCATCATAAACCCTAACCCTTACCATATACCCTAAACATATACCTAACCATAAATACTTACCTTTAACCTAAACCCTAGCCCTACCCCCTAAACCCTAGCCCTAACCCTACACCAAACCCTAACCGAGTAGATCGAGCACACCCTCGATCGTGTGATAATGGCTCTAGGCTGCGGGTATATGTGCCAAAGGGTCCCAATCTTGGTTCTCCATGTGTATATGTCCTAAACAAACCTAAAAGAATGAAAAGTTACATTGGTGCACCCTCGCGCGGAGAAATCTAGGGGGGTAGACCCGCCGGGGCACACGTTCAGCTGTTTTGGGGGAAGGAGGGGGAGAACGACCGCCGGAGCACCGGAACCCCACCAAATCTTGCATGTGGACCTATGATATGTGTCAAAGTGTGGTGCAAGGTCTAATGGTGCAAAAGTACCTCCCCTAAACCCTAAACCCTAAACTCGGGAGGCTTCGAGCACTAAAACCCCTCTAAAACCCTAAACCACGACACCGGAGCTGCGAGAACCATGCATCATAAACCCTAACCCTAACCATATACCCTAAACATATACCTAACCATAAATACTTACCTTTAACCTAAACCCTAGCCCTACCCCCTAAACCCTAGCCCTAACCCTACACCAAACCCTAACCAATGAGATCGGGCACACCCTCGATCGTGTGATAATGGCTCTAGCTGCGGGTATATGTGCCAAAGGGTCCCAATCTTGGTTCTCCATGTGTATATGTCCTAAACAAACCTAAAAGAATGAAAAGTTACATTGGTGCACCCTCGCGCGGAGAAATCTAGGGGGGTAGACCCGCCGGGGCACACGTTTCATCTGTTTTGGGGGAAGGAGGGGGAGAACGACCGCCGGAGCACCGGAACCCCACCAAATCTTTCATGTGGACCTATGATATGTGTCAAAGTGTGGTGCAAGGTCTAATGGTGCAAAAGTAGCTCCCCTAAACCCTAAACCCTAAACTGGGGGAGGCTTCGAGCACTAAAACCCCTCTAAAACCCTAAACCACGACACCGGAGCTGCAGAACCATGCATCATAAACCCTAACCCTAACCCTATACCCTAAACATATACCTAACCATAAATACTTACCTTTAACCTAAACCCTAGCCCTACCCCCTAAACCCTAGCCCTAACCCTACACCAAACCCTAACCGGTAGATCGAGCACACCCTCGATCGTGTGATAATGGCTCTAGCTGCGGGTATATGTGCCAAAGGGTCCCAATCTTGGTTCTCCATGTGTATATGTCCTAAACAAACCTAAAAGAATGAAAAGTTGCATTGGTGCACCCTCGCGCGGAGAAATCTATGGGGGTAGACCCGCCGGGGCACACGTTCCGTTGTTTTGGGGGAAGGAGGGGGAGAACGACCGCCGGAGCACCGGAACCCCACCAAATCTTGCATGTGGACCTATGATATGTGTCAAAGTGTGGTGCAAGGTCTAATGGTGCAAAAGTAGCTCCCCTAAACCCTAAACCCTAAGCCGGGGAGGCTTCGAGCACTAAAACCCCTCTAAAACCCTAAACCACGACGCCGAGTCAGCGAGAACCATGCATCATAAACCCTAACCCTAACCCTATACCCTAAACATATACCTAACCATAAATACTTACCTTTAACCTAAACCCTAGCCCTACCCCCTAAACCCTAGCCCTAACCCTACACCAAACCCTAACCAGTAGATCAGGCACACCCTCGATCGTGTGATAATGGCTCTAGCTGCGGGTATATGTGCCAAAGGGTCCCAATCTTGGTTCTCCATGTGTATATGTCCTAAACAAACCTAAAAGAATGAAAAGATACATTGGTGCACCCTGCGCGGAGAAATCTAGGGGGGTAGACCCGCCGGGGCACACGTTCCGCTGTTTTGGGGGAAGGAGGGGGAGAACGACCGCCGGAGCACCGGAACCCCACCAAATCTTGCATGTGGACCTATGATATGTGTCAAAGTGTGGTGCAAGGTCTAATGGTGCAAAAGTAGCTCCCCTAAACCCAAAACCCTAAACTGGGGAGGCTTCGAGCACTAAAACCCCTCTAAAACCCTAAACCACGACACCGGAGCTGCAGAACCATGCATCATAAACCCTAACCCTAACCCTATACCCTAAACATATACCTAACCATAAATACTTACCTTTAACCTAAACCCTAGCCCTACCCCCTAAACCCTAGCCCTAACCCTACACCAAACCCTAACCAGTAGATCAGGCACACCCTCGATCGTGTGATAATGGCTCTAGCTGCGGGTATATGTGCCAAAGGGTCCCAATCTTGGTTCTCCATGTGTATATGTCCTAAACAAACCTAAAAGAATGAAAAGTTATATTGGTGCACCCTCGCGGAGAAATCTAGGGGGGTAGACCCGCGGGGCACACGTTCCGTTGTTTTGGGGGAAGGAGGGGAGAACGACCGCTGAGCACCGGAACCCCACCAAATCTTGCATGTGGACCTATGATATGTGTCAAAGTGTGGTGCAAGGTCGAATGGTGCAAAAGTACCTCCCCTAAACCCTAAACCCTAAACTGGGGAGGCTTCGAGCACTAAAACCCCTCTAAAACCCTAAACCACGACACCGGAGCTGCAGAACCATGCATCATAAACCCTAACCCTTACCATATACCCTAAACATATACCTAACCATAAATACTTACCTTTAACCTAAACCCTAGCCCTACCCCCTAAACCCTAGCCCTAACCCTACACCAAACCCTAACCGAGTAGATCGTGCACACCCTCGATCGTGTGATAATGGCTCTAGCTGCGGGTATATGTGCCAAAGGGTCCCAATCTTGGTTCTCCATGTGTATATGTCCTAAACAAACCTAAAAGAATGAAAAGTTACATTGGTGCACCCTCGCGCGGAGAAATCTAGGGGGGTAGACCCGCCGGGGCACACGTTCCGTTGTTTTGGGGGAAGGAGGGGGAGAACGACCGCCGGAGCACCGGAACCCCACCAAATCTTGCATGTGGACCTATGATATGTGTCAAAGTGTGGTGCAAGGTCTAATGGTGCAAAAGTACCTCCCCTAAACCCTAAACCCTAAACTGGGGAGGCTTCGAGCACTAAAACCCCTCTAAAACCCTAAACCACGACACCGGAGCTGCAGAACCATGCATCATAAACCCTAACCCTAACCATATACCCTAAACATATACCTAACCATAAATACTTACCTTTAACCTAAACCCTAGCCCTACCCCCTAAACCCTAGCCCTAACCCTACACCAAACCCTAACCAGTTAGATCGAGCACACCCTCGATCGTGTGATAATGGCTCTAGCTGCGGGTATATGTGCCAAAGGGTCCCAATCTTGGTTCTCCATGTGTATATGTCCTAAACAAACCTAAAAGAATGAAAAGTTACATTGGTGCACCCTCGCGCGGAGAAATCTAGGGGGGTAGACCCGCCGGGGCACACGTTTCGCTGTTTTGGGGGAAGGAGGGGGAGAACGACCGCCGGAGCACCGGAACCCCACCAAATCTTTCATGTGGACCTATGATATGTGTCAAAGTGTGGTGCAAGGTCTAATGGTGCAAAATTAGCTCCCCTAAACCCTAAACCCTAAACTGGGGAGGCTTCGAGCACTAAAACCCCTCTAAAACCCTAAACCACGACACCGGAGCTGCAGAACCATGCATCATAAACCCTAACCCTAACCCTATACCCTAAACATATACCTAACCATAAATACTTACCTTTAACCTAAACCCTAGCCCTACCCCCTAAACCCTAGCCCTAACCCTACACCAAACCCTAACCAGTAGATCAGGCACACCCTCGATCGTGTGATAATGGCTCTAGCTGCGGGTATATGTGCCAAAGGGTCCCAATCTTGGTTCTCCATGTGTATATGTCCTAAAAAAACCTAAAAGAATGAAAAGTTACATTGGTGCACCCTCGCGCGGAGAAATCTAGGGGGGTAGACCCGCCGGGGCACACGTTCCGCTGTTTTGGGGGAAGGAGGGGAGAACGACCGCCGGAGCACCGGAACCCCACCAAATCTTGCATGTGGACCTATGATATGTGTCAAAGTGTGGTGCAAGGTATAATGGTGCAAAAGTAGCTCCCCTAAACCCTAAACCCTAAACTGGGGAGGCTTCGAGCACTAAAACCCCTCTAAAACCCTAAACCACGACACCGGAGCTGCAGAACCATGCATCATAAACCCTAACCCTAACCCTATACCCTAAACATATACCTAACCATAAATACTTACCTTTAACCTAAACCCTAGCCCTACCCCCTAAACCCTAGCCCTAACCCTACACCAAACCCTAACCGATAGATCGTGCACACCCTCGATCGTGTGATAATGGCTCTAGCTGCGGGTATATGTGCCAAAGGGTCCCAATCTTGGTTCTCCATGTGTATATGTCCTAAACAAACCTAAAAGAATGAAAAGTTACATTGGTGCACCCTCGCGCGGAGAAATCTATGGGGGTAGAACCGCCGGGGCACACGTTCCGCTGTTTTGGGGGAAGGAGGGGGAGAACGACCGCCGGAGCACCGGAACCCCACCAAATCTTGCATGTGGACCTATGATATGTGTCAAAGTGTGGTGCAAGGTCTAATGGTGCAAAAGTAGCTCCCCTAAACCCTAAACCCTAAGCCGGGGAGGCTTCGAGCACTAAAACCCCTCTAAAACCCTAAACCACGACACCGGAGCTGCAGAACCATGCATCATAAACCCTAACCCTAACCCTATACCCTAAACATATACCTAACCATAAATACTTACCTTTAACCTAAACCCTAGCCCTACCCCCTAAACCCTAGCCCTAACCCTACACCAAATCCTAACCAGTAGATCAGGCACACCCTCGATCGTGTGATAATGGCTCTAGCTGCGGGTATATGTGCCAAAGGGTCCCAATCTTGGTTCTCCATGTGTATATGTCCTAAACAAACCTAAAAGAATGAAAAGTTACATTGGTGCACCCTCGCGCGGAGAAATCAAGGGGGGTAGACCCGCCGGGGCACACGTTCCGTTGTTTTGGGGGAAGGAGGGGGAGAACGACCGCCGGAGCACCGGAACCCCACCAAATCTTGCATGTGGACCTATGATATGTGTCAAAGTGTGGTGCAAGGTCTAATGGTGCAAAAGTAGCTCCCCTAAACCCTAAACCCTAAGCCGGGGAGGCTTCGAGCAATAAAACCCCTCTAAAACCCTAAACCACGACACCGGAGTCAGCAGAACCATGCATCATAAACCCTAACCCTAACCCTATACCCTAAACATATACCTAACCATAAATACTTACCTTTAACCTAAACCCTAGCCCTACCCCCTAAACCCTAGCCCTAACCCTACACCAAACCCTAACCAGTAGATCAGGCACACCCTCGATCGTGTGATAATGGCTCTAGCTGCGGGTATATGTTCCAAAGGGTCCCAATCTTGGTTCTCCATGTGTATATGTCCTAAACAAACCTAAAAGAATGAAAAGTTACATTGGTGCACCCTCGCGCGGAGAAATCTAGGGGGTAGACCCGCCGGGGCACACGTTCCGCTGTTTTGGGGGAAGGAGGGGGAGAACGACCGCCGGAGCACCGGAACCCCACCAAATCTTGAATGTGGACCTATGATATGTGTCAAAGTGTGGTGCAAGGTCTAATGGTGCAAAAGTACCTCCCCTAAACCCTAAACCCTAAACTGGGGAGGCTTCGAGCACTAAAACCCCTCTAAAACCGTAAACCACGACACCGGAGCTGCAGAACCATGCATCATAAACCCTAACCCTTACCATATACCCTAAACATATACCTAACCATAAATACTTACCTTTAACCTAAACCCTAGCCCTACCCCCTAAACCCTAGCCCTAACCCTACACCAAACCCTAACCAGTAGATCAGGCACACCCTCGATCATGTGATAAGGGCTCTAGCTGTGGGTATATGTGCCAAAGGTTCCCAATCTTGGTTCTCCATGTGTATATGTCCTAAACAAACCTAAAAGAATGAAAAGTTACATTGGTGCACCCTCGCGCGGAGAAATCTAGGGGGGTAGACCCGCCGGGGCACACGTTCCGCTGTTTTTGGGGAAGGAGGGGAGAACGACCGCCGGAGCACCGGAACCCCACCAAATCTTGCATGTGGACCTATGATATGTGTCAAAGTGTGGTGCAAGGTATAATGGTGCAAAAGTACCTCCCCTAAACCCTAAACCCTAAACTGGGGAGGCTTCGAGCACTAAAACCCCTCTAAAACCCTAAACCACGACACCGGAGCTGCAGAACCATGCATCATAAACCCTAACCCTAACCATATACCCTAAACATATACCTAACCATAAATACTTACCTTTAACCTAAACCCTAGCCCTACCCCCTAAACCCTAGCCCTAACCCTACACCAAACCCTAACCGAGAGATCGAGCACACCCTCGATCGTGTGATAATGGCTCTAGCTGCGGGTATATGTGCCAAAGGGTCCCAATCTTGGTTCTCCATGTGTATATGTCCTAAACAAACCTAAAAGAATGAAAAGTTACATTGGTGCACCCTCGCGCGGAGAAATCTAGGGGGTAGACCCGCCGGGGCACACGTTCCGCTGTTTTGGGGGAAGGAGGGGGAGAACGACCGCCGGAGCACCGGAACCCCACAAAATCTTGCATGTGGACCTATGATATGTGTCAAAGTGTGGTGCAAGGTCTAATGGTGCAAAAGTAGCTCCCCTAAACCCTAAACCCTAAACTGGGGAGGCTTCGAGCACTAAAACCCCTCTAAAACCCTAAACCACGACACGGAGCCGCAGAACCATGCATCATAAACCCTAACCCTAACCCTATACCCTAAACATATACCTAACCATAAATACTTACCTTTAACCTAAACCCTAGCCCTACCCCCTAAACCCTAGCCCTAACCCTACACCAAACCCTAACCGATAGATCGAGCACACCCTCGATCGTGTGATAATGGCTCTAGGCTAGCGGGTATATGTGCCAAAGGGTCCCAATCTTGGTTCTCCATGTGTATATGTCCTAAACAAACCTAAAAGAATGAAAAGTTACATTGGTGCACCCTCGCGCGGAGAAATCTAGGGGGGTAGATGATACGTCTCCGACGTATCGATAATTTCTTATGTTCCATGCCACATTATTGATGTTATCTACATGTTTTATGCACACTTTATGTCATATTCGTGCATTTTCTGGAACTAACCTATTAACAAGATGCCGAAGTGCCGATTGCTTGTTTTCTGCTGTTTTTGGTTTCAGAAATCCTAGTAAGGAAATATTCTCGGAATTGGACGAAATCAAAGCCCAGGGGCCTATTTTCTCACGAAGCTTCCAGAAGTCCGAAGGAGAGACGAAGAGGGGCCACGGAGGGGCCACACCCTAGGGCGGCGCGGCCCCCCCCCTTGGCCGCACGGCCCTGTGGTGTGGGGCCCCCGTGCCGCCTCTTGACCTGCCCTTCCGCCTACAAATAGCCTCCGTGACGAAACCCCCGGCACCGAGAGCCACGATACGGAAAACCTTCCGGAGACGCCGCCACCGCCGATCCCATCTCGGGGATCCAGGGAGATCGCCTCCGGCACCCTGCCGGAGAGGGGAATCATCTCCCGGAGGACTCTACGCCGCCATGGTCGCCTCCGGTGTGATGTGTGAGTAGTCTACCCCTGGACTATGGGTCCATAGCAGTAGCTAGATGGTTGTCTTCTCCCCATTGTGCTATCATTGTCGGATCTTGTGAGCTGCCTAACATGATCAAGATCATCTATATGTAATTCTATATGTTGCGTTTGTTGGGATCCGATGAATAGAGAATACTTGTTATGTTGATTATTAAAGTTATTCTTATGTGTTGTTTATGATCTTGCATGCTTTCCGTTACTAGTAGATGCTCTGGCCAAGTAGATGCTTGTAACTCCAAGAGGGAGTACTTATGCTCGATAGTGGGTTCATGCCTGCATTGACACCTGGGACAGTGACGGAAAGTTCTAAGGTTGTGTTGTGCTGTTGCCACTAGGGATAAAACATTGATGCTATGTCTAAGGATGTAGTTGTTGATTACATTACGCACCATACTTAATGCAATTGTCTCGTTGCTTTGCAACTTAATACTGGAGGGGGTTCGGATGATAACTCGAAGGTGGACTTTTTAGGCATAGATGCGGTTGGATGGCGGTCTATGTACTTTGTCGTAATGCCCAATTAAATCTCACTATACTCATCATGATATGTATGTGCATTGTCATGCTCTCTTTATTTGTCAATTGCCCAACTGTAATTTGTTCACCCAACATGTTGTTCGTCTTATGGGAGAGACACCTCTAGTGAACTGTGGACCCCGGTCCAATTCTCTTTACTCGAAATACAATCTACTCGCAATACTTGTTCTACTCGTTTTCTGCAAACAATCATCTTCCACACAATACGGTTAATCCTTTGTTACAGCAAGCCGGTGAGATTGACAACCTCACTGTTTCGTTGGGGCAAAGTACTTTGGTTGTGTTGTGCAGGTTCCACGTTGGCGCCGGAATCCCTGGTGTTGCGCCGCACTACATCTCGCCGCCATCAACCTTCAACGTGCTTCTTGGCTCCTCCTGGTTCGATAAACCTTGGTTTCTTTCTGAGGGAAAACTTGCTGCTGTGCGCATCATACCTTCCTCTTGGGGTTGCCCAAGGAACGTGTGAAATACACGCCATCAAGCTCTTTTTCTGGCGCCGTTGCCGGGGAGATCAAGACACGCTGCAAGGGGAGTCTCCACTTCTCAATCTCTTTACTTTGTTTTTGTCTTGCTTAGTTTTATTTACTACTTTGTTTGCTGCACTAAATCAAAATACAAAAAAATTAGTTGCTAGTTTTACTTTATTTGCTATCTTGTTCGCTATATCAAAAACACAAAAAAATTAGTTTACTTGCATTTACTTTATCTAGTTTGCTTTATTTACTGTTGCTAAAATGGCCAACGCTGAAAATACTAAGTTGTGTGACTTCACAACCACAAATAATAATGATTTCTTATGCACACCTATTGCTCCACCTGCTACTACAGCAGAATTCTTTGAAATTAAACCTCGCTTTACTCGAATCTTGTTATGCGAGATCAATTTTCTGGTGTTAGTTCTGATGATGCTGCTGCCCATCTTAATAATTTTGTTGAATTATGTGAAATGCAAAAATATAAAGATGTAGATGATGATATTATTAAACTAAAATTGTTCCCTTTCTCATTAAGAGGAAGAGCTAAAGATTGGTTGCTATCTCTGCCTAAGAATAGTATTGATTCATGGACTAAATGCAAGGATGCTTTTATTGGTAGATATTATCCCCCTGCTAAAATTATATCTTTGAGGAGTAGCATAATGAATTTTAAACAATTAGATACTGAACATGTTGCTCAAGCTTGGGAAAGAATGAAATCTCTGGTTAAAAATTGCCCAACCCATGGACCGACTACTTGGATGATCATCCAAACCTTCTATGCAGGACTAAATTTTTCTTCACGGAATTTATTGGATTCAGCTGCTGGAGGTACCTTTATGTCCATCACTCTTGGTGAAGCAACAAAGCTTCTTGATAATATGATGATCAACTACTCTGAATGGCACACGGAAAGAGCTCCACAAGGTAAGAAGGTAAATTCTGTCGAAGAAACCTCTTCCTTGAGTGATAAGATTGATGCTATTATGTCTATGCTTGTGAATGATAGGACTAATATTAATCCTAGTAATGTTCCGTTAGCTTCATTGGTTGCACAAGAAGAACATGTTGATGTAAACTTCATTAAAAATAATAATTTCAACGGGAAATGCACTTTGGCTCATAGGAGCATATGTTCCATTATATGAATCCATATTTTAAAGTGTCAAAAAATTCTAAACTAAATTTTTACATGTACATCTAAACATTTTATGTTGGTACACAAGTTTTAAAAAAAAAACTAAAAATAATTGTGGCTCCTGTAAAAAAGACAAGTTTTGATGCTATAACACGACTACGTACAGTATATTTTTTTGTCTTTTTTGTACACGCCATATAAAATGTTGTTTCTCCACGAAAATTTGTGCACTAACATAGAATGTCAAGGTGTACACCAACAAATTTATATCAGAATTTTTTAACATTTTTAAATTTTTTTTTTAATTATTTTATATAATGAGAGCATTTGCTCCTATGAGCCAAATTGCCACCTCCAATTTCAACAACAATGCTTACCGGAACAATTCTAGTAACAACTATAGGCCATATACTTATAATAATGGCAACGGCTATGCTAATTCTTATGGGAATTCTTACAATAATAATAGGAGTTCAACCCCTGGACTTGAAGCCATGCTTAAAGAATTTATTAGTACACAAACTGTTTTTAACAAATCTGTTGAAGAAAAGCTTGGGAAAATTGATATACTTGCTTCTAAAGTTGATAGTCTTGCTGCTGATGTTGATCTTTTGAAATCGAAAGTTTTGCCTAATGAAAATCATCATAATAAAATTGTTACTACAGCAAATGCCATCCAAGTTAGAATTAATGAGAATAT
Source organism: Lolium rigidum (assembly GCF_022539505.1). Classification (NCBI taxonomy): domain Eukaryota; kingdom Viridiplantae; phylum Streptophyta; class Magnoliopsida; order Poales; family Poaceae; genus Lolium; species Lolium rigidum. The sequence goes on from NC_061514.1 coordinate 362,392,264, forward strand.
AAGATTAATGGCTGAACTGCGTGCTAGGTGGGATAGAGAAGAAAATGAAAAACTAGCTAAAGAGAAGAATATAGCTAAAGTTTGGACTATTACCACCACTAGTAATGCTAATGCTACACATGTTGCTGCACCTCCTACTAATACTAATAAAAGAATTGGTGTTAGCAATGTTTCCACTTCTAATGCAAAGCGCGAAAAACTGCCTGAAACTGCTAAAACTGCTGAAACTGCCTGTGATAAAGCTGCTGAAATTTTTTCCAACATCGGGGATGATGATCCAATTGCTTTAGATTATAATGGTTTGAATTTTGATTATTTCCACATCTCTGAAGTTATAAAGTTCTTGCAAAAACTTGCTAAAAGTCCTAATGCTAGTGCTATAAATTTGGCTTTCACGCATCATATTACAAATGCTCTCATAAAAGCTAGAGAAGAGAAATTAGAGCGCGAAGCCTCTATTCCTAAAAAGTTAGAGGATGGTTGGGAGCCCATCATTAAGATGAAGGTTAAAGATTTTGATTGTAATGCTTTATGTGATCTTGGTGCAAGTATTTCTGTTATGCCTAAGAAAATTTATAATATGCTTGACTTGCCACCGCTGAAAAATTGTTATTTGGATGTTAACCTTGCTGATCATTCTACAAAGAAACCTTTGGGTAAGGTTGATAATGTTCGCATTACCGTTAACAATAACCTTGTTCCCGTTGATTTTGTTGTCTTGAATATTGAATGCAATGCATCTTGTCCCATTATATTGGGAAGACCTTTTCTTCGAACTGTTGGTGCTACCATTGATATGAAGGAAGGTAATATAAAATATCAATTTCCTCTCAAGAAAGGTATGGAACCCTTACCTAGAAAGAGAATGAAGTTACCTTTTGATTCTATTATGAGAACAAATTATGATGTTGACACTTCATCTCTTGATAATACTTGATACACACTTTCTGCGCCTAGCTGAAAGGCGTTAAAGAAAAGCGCTTATGGGAGACAACCCATGTTTTTACCTACAGTACTTTGTTTTTATTTTGTGTCTTGGAAGTTGTTTACTACTGTAGCAACCTCTCCTTATCTTAGTTTTGTGTTTTGTTGTGCCAAGTTAAGCCGTTGATAGAAAAGTAAGTACTAGATTTGGATTACTGCACAGTTCCAGATTTCTTTGCTGTCACGAATCTGGGTCCACCTCCCTGTAGGTAGCTCAGAAAATTATGCCAATTTACGTGCATGATCCTCAGATATGTACGCAACTTTCATTCAATTTGAGCATTTTCATTTGAGCAAGTCTGGTGCCATTTTAAAATTCGTCAATACGAACTGTTCTGTTTTGATAGATTCTGCCTTTTATTTCGCATTGCCTCTTTCGCTATGTTGGATGAATTTCTTTGATCCACTAATGTCCAGTAGCATTATGCAATGTCCAGAAGTGTTAAGAATGATTTTGTCACCTCTGAATATGTCAATTTATATTGTGCACTAACCCTCTAATGAGTTGTTTCAAGTTTGGTGTGGAGGAAGTTTTCAAGGATCAAGAGAGGAGTATGATGCAACATGATCAAGGAGAGTGAAAGCTCTAAGCTTGGGGATGCACCCGGTGGTTCACCCCTGCATATATCAAGAAGACTCAAGCGTCTAAGCTTGGGGATGCCCAAGGCATCCCCTTCTTCATCGACAACATTATCGGGTTCCTCCCCGAAACTATATTTTTATTCCATCACATCTTATGTGCTTTTTCTTGGAGCGTCGGTTTGTTTTTGTTTTTGTTTTGTTTGAATAAAATGGATCCTAGCATTCACTTTATGGGAGAGATACACGCTCCGCTGTAGCATATGGACAAGTATGTCCTTGGTTTCTACTCATAGTATTCATGGCGAAGTTTCTCCTTCGTTAAATTGTTATATGGTTGGAATTGGAAAATGATACATGTAGTAATTGCTATAAATGTCTTGGGTAATGTGATACTTGGCAATTGTTGTGCTCATGTTTAAGCTCTTGCATCATATGCTTTGCACCCATTAATGAAGAAATACATAGAGCATGCTAAAATTTGGTTTGCATATTTGGTTTCTCTAAGGTCTAGATAATTTCTAGTATTGAGTTTGAACAACAAGGAAGACGGTGTAGAGTCTTATAATGTTTTCAATATGTCTTTTATGTGAGTTTTGCTGCACCGGTTCATCCTTGTGTTTGTTTCAAATAAGCCTTGCTAGCCTAAACCTTGTATCGAGAGGGAATACTTCTCATGCATCCAAAATACTTGAGCCAACCACTATGCCATTTGTGTCCACCATACCTACCTACTACATGGTATTTTCCGCCATTCCAAAGTAAATTGCTTGAGTGCTACCTTTAAAATTCCATCATTCACCTTTGCAATATATAGCTCATGGGACAAATAGCTTAAAAACTATTGTGGTATTGAATATGTAATTATGCACTTTATCTCCTATTAAGTTGCTTGTTGTGCGATAACCATGTTTACTGGGGACGCCATCAACTATTCATTGTTGAATTTCATGTGAGTTGCTATGCATGTTCGTCTTGTCTGAAGTAAGGGCGATCTACACTGAGTTGAATGGTTTGAGCATGCATATTGTGAGAGAAGAACATTGGGCCGCTAACTAAAGCCATGATTCATGGTGGAAGTTTCAGTTTTGGACAAATATCCTCAAGTCTCTAATGAGAAAAGAATTAATTGTTGTTGAATGCTTAAAGCATTAAAAGAGGAGTCCATTATCTCGTTGTCTATGTTGTCCCGGTATGGATGTCTAAGTTGAGAATAATCAAAAGCGAGAAATCCAATGCGAGCTTTCTCCTTAGACCTTTGTACAAAGCGGCATAGAGGTACCCCTTTGTGAAACTTGGTTAAAGCATATGTATTGCGGTGATAATCCAGGTAGTCCAAGCTAATTAGGACAAGGTGCGGGAACTATTGGTACACTATGCATGAGGCTTGCAACTTATAAGATATAATTTACATGATGCATATGCTTTATTACTACCGTTGACAAAATTGTTTCATGTTTTCAAAATCAAAGCTCTAGCACAAATATAGCAATCGATGCTTTTCCTCTATGAGGACCATTCTTTTACTTTCAATGTTGAGTCAGTTCACCTATTTCTCTCCACCTCAAGAAGCAAACACTTGTGTGAACTGTGCATTGATTCCTACATACTTGCTTATTGCACTTATTATATTACTCTATGTTGACAATATCCATGAGATATACATGTTACAAGTTGAAAGCAACCGCTGAAACTTAATCTTCTTTTGTGTTGCTTCAATGCCTTTACTTTGAATTATTGCTTTATGAGTTAACTCCTATGCAAGACTTATTGATGCTTGTCTTGAAGTGCTATTCATGAAAAGTCTTTGCTTTATGATTCACTTGTTTACTCATGTCATATATATTGTTTTGATCGCTGCATTCACTACATATGCTTTACAAATAGTATGATCAAGATTATGATGGCATGTCACTCCGTAAATTATCTCGTGTTATCGTTTTACCTCGCTCGGGACGAGCGTAACTAAGCTTGGGGATGCTGATACGTCTCCGACGTATCGATAATTTCTTATGTTCCATGCCACATTATTGATGTTATCTACATGTTTTATGCACACTTTATGTCATATTCGTGCATTTTCCGGAACTAACCTATTAACAAGATGCCGAAGTGCCGCTTGTCGTTTTCTCGCTGTTTTTGGTTTCGAAATCCTAGTAAGGAAATATTCTCGGAATTGGACGAAATCAAAGCCCAGGGGCCTATTTTCTCACGAAGCTTCCGAAGTCCGAAGGAGAGACGAAGAGGGGCCACGGAGGGGCCACACCCTAGGGCGGCGCGGCCCCCCTTGGCCGCGCGGCCCCGTGGTGTGGGGCCCCCGTGCCGCCTCTTGACCTGCCCTTCCGCCTACAAATAGCCTCCGTGACGAAACCCCCAGCACCGAGAGCCACGATACGGAAAACCTTCCGAGACGCCGCCGCCGCCGATCCCATCTCGGGGGATCCAGGAGATCGCCTCCGGCACCCCGCCGGAGAGGGGAATCATCTCCCGGAGGACTCTACGCCGCCATGGTCGCCTCCGGTGTGATGTGTGAGTAGTCTACCCCTGGACTATGGGTCCATAGCAGTAGCTAGATGGTTGTCTTCTCCCCATTGTGCTATCATTGTCGGATCTTGTGAGCTGCCTAACATGATCAAGATCATCTATATGTAATTCTATATGTTGCGTTTGTTGGGATCCGATGAATAGAGAATACTTGTTATGTTGATTATTAAAGTTATGCTTATGTGTTGTTTATGATCTTGCATGCTTTCCGTTACTAGTAGATGCTCTGGCCAAGTAGATGCTTGTAACTCCAAGAGGGAGTACTTATGCTCGATAGTGGGTTCATGCCTGCATTGACACCTGGACAAGGATGTAAAAGTTCTAAGGTTGTGTTGTGCTCGTTGCCACTAGGGATAAAACATTGATGCTATGTCTAAGGATGTAGTTGTTGATTACATTACGCACCATACTTAATGCAATTGTCTCGTTGCTTTGCAACTTAATACTGGAGGGGGTTCGGATGATAACTCGAAGGTGGACTTTTTAGGCATAGATGCGCTTGGATGGCGGTCTATGTACTTTGTCGTAATGCCCAATTAAATCTCACTATACTCATCATGATATGTATGTGCATTGTCATGCTCTCTTTATTTGTCAATTGCCCAACCGTAATTTGTTCACCCAACATGCTGTTCGTCTTATGGGAGAGACACCTCTAGTGAACTGTGGACCCCGGTCCAATTCTCTTTACCGAAATACAATCTACTGCAATACTTGTTCTACCGTTTTCTCGCAAACAATCATCTTCCACACAATACGGTTAATCCTTTGTTACAAGCAAGCCGGTGAGATTGACAACCTCACTCGTTTCGTTGGGGCAAAGTACTTTGGTTGTGTTGTGCAGGTTCCACGTTGGCGCCGGAATCCCGGTGTTGCGCCGCACTACATCTCGCCGCCATCAACCTTCAACGTGCTTCTTGGCTCCTCCTGGTTCGATAAACCTTGGTTTCTTTCTGAGGGAAAACTTGCTGCTGTGCGCATCATACCTTCCTCTTGGGGTTGCCCAACGAACGTGTGAAATACACGCCATCACACCGTGAAAGATCGGGCCAACGACCCGTATCACCTTTTCTTCTTTTTATTTCTTTCTTCCTTTCTTCTTTACACATTTGTCCTCTTGATATCTACATATTACATATAAGTACATAGATAAGAAAAAAATGATAATGTATTGCTAACTCAACAACCTATATCTATACCTAATAATAAAGGAGCTCAAGGTTTCGCCAAAATTTTCGTCCAACTTTTCATTTGACTCGTTTTGCCCTCCCACCAAAATACATAATACACGCAAATGCCATCCTATACTAGCGCACGGTTCGCTAATTTCAATCCCGTCCTTGTGGCTTCGGTAGGCGCCATGTCACTGGTTCTGGGCCTGTATTGGCTTCTATGTTGGGCTTCTTTTGGTCAAAATATCATAGCCCTGCCTCGCGCACGAAATTTTGTGTCAACAATAGTCCCACATCGCTTGCATATACCGAGTTTTAGCGATTTATATGCCTAAATTTTCTGAATTATAACAAGCTGATTTGGAATAACAAGCATCTCCAAATATGGAGCCCATGAATTGAACGAAACCCTGGATTAAGGAGTGGAATTTAAGAAGGAAGGATCCATCGAGAAAGGAATCCGATTGAGGAAGGAAATCAGAAAATATCGGAAGGAATCCATTGATTGGTACTACGAAGGAAGGCAAGCGAGAGCGAGCACGCAATGCAATCCTCCATGCTCGGATGGAAAGGGAAGGAACGGAAATCCAAAGCAAATCAAAATCAAGCAGCCGGCCGAGAAGGTCGCGCGACTGTGTGTGGCTGTGTGCCACTACTTCTCTGTCGACCGCGCGGCGCGACGGCCGTTGCGAAGGCGTGGCTCAAATTGCTCTGCCTCGGATGGCCGGCCGCGGGGCTCCCAGATGCAAAGGTCGGCGCAGGGATGACGCACAGGACTTGATGCGACCGACCGGTGGAGGGGACTGGGAGCGAGCGGCTCCTGGCGGCGCTCGGAGGAGAGATGACCGAGGTAGGGTTCTAGGTTTGGGTTGGGTACGTTTCGGGAGGCATCTTCGAGCTGGCCGGGTCCGGGTAGCGGGCCTTCCCGGAGCGTTAAGTTTAGTGGGGGCTTCTACCTTTTTTATTCTTAATTTTTTAAAATTTTCATTTGAGAAAAAGATAAAAAAGTTTGGGGGTTTAAAAAGGTTTTAAACACTCAAGATTTTTTAAAATCTTTCTTACTTAATTTGAAATAAACATTTGAAAATATACAGATCATTCAGAAAAGATTTAATTTTAATCAGGAGGCCCAACGTAAATAATTTCAGTGAAATTTAAAAGTTCTTGACTTTTTTGTGTACATTTAATAGAATTTTTTTCGTGAACAATAGATTCATGCTCTAGCTCTTAATGTTAGGGTATTTTTATTAACCGACCAAACTTTAGTTAATGGACAATTTATTTTTATTGCCAATATGAATGAGGCAAAATAAAATACTCTCATAAAAAACACAACATAGAATAGTTTGATGGAGCGTTTGAGTATTTGTTTCCCGATGCAACGCACGGGCACTTCTGCTTAGTGTAGATAAAGTACGCCACTTATTTTCGGACAGAGGGAGTTACTGTTCTCCTGGAAGAAAAAGGTAAATCGATATGGATGAGGTGTCACTCGTGCGGTCGTGCCACTGCCGACAGGCAGAAGCGCCGATCACCGTGAGCGCGCGCTTGAGAGAGCAGAGGGTCGCTCGGCTGCGCCGACGCCGCTTATTGGTCACCGTGTTCCCACCCGGCAGCTTGCGCGCGTCTGCCACGGCCGGAGACCGACGACGGGACGGCCGGCCCCGGCCGGAGCTAGAGCCTAGAGGTCGTGGCAGAGCTGGCGCGGCGTCGTTTTCCACGGCCACCCGCACGTGCGGTGTACCGGCCGTCGTGTTCCTGCTCCCCTGGCTGGCGCTCGACACGTACGACGACCGGCGACGTTAAGCGCGGCCGTGCGCGCGACAGGAGTGGCCCGGTGAGCCATCACGGATGCATGATCGATCATTCGATCCGCGGACGCACGCCCCTGTTGCCGGCCGAATGTATTTACAGTACCTTGCGCGCGGTTTGAGGTCCAGCAGAAACCGTACCGATCCAGGTTGTATTTTACTACCAACAACATTTTCTTCATGACTGTACTTGCCATAATTCTTGGTCTGAAGTGACGCGCATGCAGATGCGATCGGACATAATTAACTCCATGCATGCTTGCCGTGCGTGCGATCAATCATGCATGAGTCGCGACCGACGAAACGTACGTACCGATCCAGGTCATGCACCACTGTGCATCCATGCGGAGCTAGCTAGTCCTAGCCAGCGCGAGCATGGCGCGCGCGCGCACGTGCAAGCGGGCGGACAGGATTAACTTTCTGCCCACGGCCGGCCGCGACGTGCACATGCACATGCAGCGCCTGTACCCGCGCGCTCCTGTTCCTCCCACCCCGGCGGTGAGCACGTCGTACTGTTGATCCGTCGGCATCTCCTTTCGACGACGGGTCGCGGTAGCATGCAGCTGGCTTCGACGGTGGCGCGCCAGTGATCAGGGCGCTTCTATGGTGACGATCCAGGGAGCTCAGGCCATCTCCAACGTAGAATGCATTTCAAACAGCTAAATTCTCTATTCAGGGTCTGTTTACCGTGGCTTGCGGATATGAAAGAGGCACATGTTCCTATGCGGTTGTCAGCGAGTCTCAACAGTGTTGCGCGGCCTCGCACTTTTAGCCAATTTCATATCTACATTTTAAAACGTTAAATAATTCTAGCTAAAAGCTCAAAATAGCAAATAATTCAAATTAGTACAACAAAATAGTTCAAAATCAGCCTTGGCTGGCATATCCAAAGTCCAAAAAAAATTTAGACACAAATTAATGTGTGATCGAGTGAATCACACATCTTGATCAAGGATCATCGTCATCTTCTTCTTCTCCAACCATGCCCGTTGAGTAGGATCCATGTCGTTGGCCAAGGGGGTCGCCATGTGACATATGGTCTCCACGACAATGCCCATGATTTATGGGCTTGGGTTTTATGGAAGAAGGTGCGTTGGAGAGCTCATCGGTTAACACACAAGGAGGAGGCACGATTTACCCAGATTCAGGCCCTCGGAGGGCAAAACCCTACTTCCTATTTGTCTATTGTTGATTGATGATGATGATTATGATTTCGCTGTAATGGCTATGGTGCTCTAGGTTTTCCTCCCAGCGATCCCTCCTAGCCCTTATAAAGGAGGCTAGGTCTCGGGTACCATATCCGGTTACATGTTATGGTTCCCACGATATGGGTTAAGTCGTTGTTCCACACGCCATGTGTCTATGCCTTGAAGCTTTGTAATTGCCAAATGATCTTGGGCTTCTTGGTCCTTAGAGCATGTTCTTAGGTGGGCCTCTTGTTACACCACATTAGGTATGTTGAAGTAGGGCACCCGAAGGGTCCTGCCCATGTCGGCATGAGCTTGGCCTCCTCGCCGAGTTGGGAAAGCTCCAATTCCTTGCGCTCGTTGTGGGCATTGATCTCTTCAACGGAGAGAGATTCTTGTTTTGTATATCTAAGTAGTTCGACACGGTCTCCTCTCTTTTTCACGGCGCTTCCTCTTGTCCCTCTTCTCACTTTACACCTTCTTGTTGGCTACGTGTCTTGATGACTTGATCGTCTACATGACCGCTTGCGAGGAGGCATCATGCTTGGCCTCCGTCTTGGAGCTTGTATGCTCCCTCTCGCCTCTTGATGTACTTGCCTCACTTGGGGCGGCACCATCAACATCGATGACATTGGCTTGCATGGGCTTCGCGTTGGCGTCATATGATGCATAGAGGTCGTGGCACTTGGGAAAATCTTTGGCAAGAAGCATCGCTTGGGCGGTCATGGCCTCGGCATTAGTGCAAGCTTAAACTTGGGCAGCGTACAACAATGCTTCATCCCTTTCTTGGGCGGCGCGTGGTTGCGGCTAGCTTGGTTTCTTCGAGGTTATCTCTACGGCCAGCTTCCGTTTCCCTGACTCCGCCACCCTCTCCTTCAACGCGAGCTCCTTCTTTGTCTTAACCAAATCGAGAACGACAATATTTTTTGGGTGACCGCAGTCACGACCGGCAGTGGTGACGACAACTACTGTGGCCACGTCTATTGGATATGTGGCCTCGGCGACGGGCATGATGTCCAAGGCACGGTCTCGAGCAAGGCGGGGGCACCGTGGTGTATGTGGATGAGCTAGGTCACATGCACGAGTGGTGGCCGGAAGAGAGTGGGGAGGGAGAAGTGTGGCCGGTTGGCGGGCCCGGCGACAAGTACTCGTGCGACGTAGGACGCTACGGCCTGTCCGCTGGACCGTTATTCCACCCCAAATTTAGGTTAGGTTTGCTCCAACACGTTGCATTAGTCCGTTGGAGATTGCCTCATTGCTCGTGGCGGCTTTGCGATTAGATCACAAGGCTGCTAATTTTGCTAGTACGTGTCTGTTTGATCAAGTTCACTACGGATCAACACGCCGGTAGCTAGCTGCCTAGCTCGGATGTCGCTCTTAGGCATCTCCGGCGGCGCGATGCAAACGGACGCTTGATGGCGTGTAACTCACACGTTCGTTGGGAACCCCAAGAGGAAGGTATGATGCGCACAGCGACAAGTTTTCCCTCGAGAAAGAAACCAAGGTTTATCGAACCGGGAGGAGCCAAGAAGCACGTTGAAGGTTGATGGCGGCGGGATGTAGTGCGGCGCAACACCAGGAGATTCCGGCGCCAACGTGGAACCTGCACAACACAACCAAAGTACTTTGCTCCAACGAAACAGTGAGGTTGTCAATCTCACCGAAGCTTGCTGTAACAAAGGATTAACCGTATTGTGTGGAAGATGATTGTTTGCAAGAAAACAGTAAAAACAAGTATTGCGAGATTTGTATTTAAGTATAAAAGAATGGACCGGGGTCCCACAGTTCACTAGAAGGTGTCTCTCCCATAAGATAAAAGCATGTTGGGTGAACAAATTACGAGTCGGGCAATTGACAAATAGAGAGGCATAACAATGCACATACATGTCATGATAAGTATAGTGAGATTTAATTGGGCATTACGACAAAGTACATAGACCGCCATCCAGCTGCATCTATGCCTAAAAAGTCCACCTTCAGGGTTATCATCAGAACCCCTTCCGAGTATTAAGTTGCAAAACAACGAGACAATTGCATTAAGTATGAGTGCGTAATGTAATCAACAACTACATCCTTAGACATAGCATCAATGTTTTATCCCTAGTGGCAACAACACAACACAACCTTAGAACTTTCTGTCACTGTCCCAGGTATCAATGGAGGCATGAACCCACTATCGAGCATAAATACTCCCTCTTGGAGTTAAGAGCAAAAACTTGGCCAGAGCCTCTACTAATAACGGAGAGCATGCAAGATCATAAACAACACATAGGTAATAACTTGATAATTAACATAACATAGTATTCTCTATCCATCGGATCCCGACAAACACAACATATAGTATTACGGATAGATGATCTTGATCATGTTAGGCAGCTCACAAGATCCAACAATGAAGCACAATGAGGAGAAGACAACCATCTAGCTACTGCTATGGACCCATAGTCCAGGGGTGAACTACTCACTCCATCACTCCGGAGGCGACCATGGCGGTGAAGAGTCCTCCGGGAGATGAATCCCCTCTCACGGCGGTGCCGGAGGAGATCTCCGGGAATCCCCGAGATGGGATTGGCGGCGGCGTCTCCGGAAGGTTTTCCGTATCGTGGCTCTCGCATGCGGGGGTTTTCGCGACGGAGGCTTTAAGTAGGCGGAAGGGCAGCGTGGGGGCCACACGAGGGCCCCACGCCACAGGTCGGCGCGGCCGGGGCACTGGGCCGCGCCGCCCTATGGTGGCGCGCCTCGTGGCCCCACTTCGACTCCTCTTCGGTCTTACGGAAGCTTCGTGGCAAAATAGGACCACGGGCGTTGATTTCGTCCAATTCAAGAATATTTCGTTACTAGGATTTACGAAACCAAAAACAGCGAGAAAACAACAAGCGGCTCTTCGGCATCTTGTTAATAGGTTAGTTCCGGAAAATGCACGAATATGACATAAAGTGTGCATAAAACATGTAGATATCATCAATAATGTGGCATGGAACATAAGAAATTATCGATACGTCGGAGACGTATCAACGCCGAGCGGCCGCATTTGCGTCCGCGCGGACCGGAAATGCGTCCGGCACCCACCACGGCGGGGCGTGTGAAGTCGATGGGCCGCACCGTCGGGTGGAGGCGCAAACCTGGCCCAAATATGCGCTCGGGTTTGCGTCTCCGCGGGCAGCTCGGCGGTCGCGCGGAAAGCATCCGCTCGCATCCCCACGGGCTCTCATGGCGGCGACTTAGGTTCAATCGGCCTCGAATTCACAACGCGCGCC
>NC_061514.1:362403897-362452272 GCF_022539505.1 Lolium rigidum
TTGTACTTCGTTCAATTAAATGTATATATAACCACAAAAGCAAGAAGTCTCTTGTGTCCCCAACACACCTAATAGGTGCACTAGTTCGGCGAAGAGATAGTGAAATACAGGTGGTATGAATAAGTAGTAGCAACGGTGCCAGAAAATAGCTTGCTGGCGTGTAGTTGATGGTGGTAGTATTGCAACAGTAGTAACGCAGTAAAACAATAAACAAGCAGTAGTAACTCAGCAGTATTTAGGAACAAGGCCTAGGGATTACACTTTCACTAGTGGACACTCTCAACATTGATCACATAACAGAATAGATAAATGCATACTCTACACTTTTGTTGGATGATGAACACATTGCGTAGGATTACATGAACCCTCAATGCCGGAGTTAACAAGCTCCACAATAATGCTCATGTTTTAGTAACCTTTAGTGTAAGATAGATCAACAGACCAAACCAAGTACTAGCATAGCATGCACACCGTAACCTTCATGCATATGTAGGAGGAATAGATCACATCAATATTATCATAGCAATAGTTAACTTCGCAATCTACAAGAGATCATGATCATAGCATAAACCAAGTACTAACACGGTGCACACACTGTCGCCTTTACACACGTGCGGGAGGAATAGAACTACTTTAATAACTTTGCTAGAGTAGCACATAGATAGTAGTGATACAAACTCATATGAATCTCAATCATGTAAAGCAGCTCATGAGATTATTGTATTGAGGTACATGGGAGAGAGATGAACCACATAGCTACCGGTACAGCCCCGAGCCTCGATGGAGAACTACTCCCTCCTCATGGGAGCAACAGCGGTGATGAAGATGGCGGTGGAGATGGCAGCGGTGTCGATGGAGAAGCCTTCCGGGGGCACTTCCCCACTCCGGCAGGGTGCCGGAACGAGACTCCTGTCCCCCAGATCTTGGCTTCGCGATGGCGGCGGCTCTGGAAGGTTTTCCGTATCGTGGTTCTTTCTGTCGATGTTTTTAGGTCACGACGGCTTATATAGGCGAAGAATCGGAGTCGGAGGGTCTCTGGGGGGCCCACACCCTAGGGGGGCGCCCCCCCCCTTGGCCGCGCCGGGGTGTGGTGTGGGGCCCCCAGGGCTCCCCTCTGGTCCTTCCCGGGTGTTCTGGATGCTTCCGATGAAAATAGGAACTTGGGCGTTGATTTCGTCCGATTCCGAGAATATTTCGTTACTAGGATTTCGAAACCAAAAACAGCGAGAAAATAGCAAGCCGGCCTCTCGGCATCTCGTCAATAGGTTAGTTCCGGAAAACGCATAAAAATGATATAAAGTGTGAACAAAACATGTTGGTATTGTCATAAAACAAGCATGGAACATCGGAAATTATAGATACGTTGGAGACGTATCACACGCGTCAACATTCATGGTGAAGTTAGGGCGATATTTTTTTGCGGGCACTCGTGCTCGGCTATAGGTGATGGGAAACGGCGGTGGGGATGGGAAAGCGGGATGTGCATGGTACAAAATAGGGGAGAGAAGGAGCGGGAGGGGCAAGCATAAGGAAAAATGAGTGCAGAACATGTCGATGCGATCATACCAGCACTAAAGCACCGGATCCCATCAGAACTCCGAAGTTAAGCGTGCTTGGGCGAGAGTAGTACTAGGATGGGTGACCTCCTGGGAAGTCCTCGTGTTGCATCCCTCCTTTTGCGTCACGCGGCAACATTCATGGTGAAGTTAGGGCGATATTTTTTTGCGGGCACTCGTGCTCGGCTATAGGTGATGGGAAACGGCGGTGGGGATGGGAAAGCGGGATGTGCATGGTACAAAATAGGGAAGAGAAGGAGCGGGAGGGGCAAGCATAAGGGAAAAATGAGTGCAGAACATGTTGGATGCGATCATACCAGCACTAAAGCACCGGATCCCATCAGAACTCCAAAGTTAAGCGTGCTTGGGCGAGAGTAGTACTAGGATGTGTGACCTCCTGGGAAGTCCTCTTGTTGCATCCCTCCTTTTGCGTCACGCGGCAACATTCATGGTGAAGTTAGGGCGATATTTTTTTGCGGGCACTCGTGCTCGGCTATAGGTGATGGGAAACGGCGGTGGGGATGGGAAAGCGGGATGTGCATGGTACAAAATAGGGGAGAGAAGGAGCGGGAGGGGCAAGCATAAGGGAAAATGAGTGCATAACATGTCGGATGCGATCATACCAGCACTAAAGCACCGGATCCCATCAGAACTCCGAAGTTAAGCGTGCTTGGGCGAGAGTAGTACTAGGATGGGTGACCTCCCCGGAAGTCCTCGTGTTGCATCCCTCCTTTTTGCGTCACGCGGCAACATTCATGGTGAAGTTAGGGCGATATTTTTTGCGGGCACTCGTGCTCGGCTATAGGTGATGGGAAACGGCGGTGGGGATGGGAAAGCGGGATGTGCATGGTACAAAATAGGGGAGAGAAGGAGCGGGAGGGGCAAGCATAAGGGAAAATGAGTGCAGAACATGTTGGATGCGATCATACCAAGCACTAAAGCACCGGATCCCATCAGAACTCCGAAGTTAAGCGTGCTTGGGCGAGAGTAGTACTAGGATGGGTGACCTCTTGGGAAGTCCTCTTGTTGCATCCCTCCTTTTTGCGTCACGCGGCAACATTCATGGTGAAGTTAGGGCGATATTTTTTTGCGGGCACTCGTGCTCGGCTATAGGTGATGGGAAACGGCGGTGGGGATGGGAAAGCGGGATGTGCATGGTACAAAATAGGGGAGAGAAGGAGCGGGAGGGGCAAGCATAAGGGAAAATGAGTGCAGAACATGTCGGATGCGATCATACCAGCACTAAAGCACCGGATCCCATCGAACTCCGAAGTTAAGCGTGCTTGGCGAGAGTAGTACTAGGATGGGTGACCTCCTGGGAAGTCCTCGTGTTGCATCCCTCCTTTTTGCGTCACGCGGCAACATTCATGGTGAAGTTAGGGCGATATTTTTTTGCGGGCACTCGTGCTCGGCTATAGGTGATGGGAAACGGCGGTGGGGATGGGAAAGCGGGATGTGCATGGTACAAAATAGGGGAGAGAAGGAGCGGGAGGGGCAAGCATAAGGGAAAATGAGTGCAGAACATGTCGGATGTGATCATACCAGCACTAAAGCACCGGATCCCATCAGAACTCCGAGTTTAGCGTGCTTGGGCGAGAGTAGTACTAGGATGGGTGACCTACCGGGAATTCCTCGTGTTGCATCCCTCATTTTTGCGTCACGCGGCAACATTCATGGTGAAGTTAGGGCGATATTTTTTGCGGGCACTCGTGCTCGGCTATAGGTGATGGGAAACGGCGGTGGGGATGGGAAAGCGGGATGTGCATGGTACAAAATAGGGGAGAGAAAGAGCGGGAGGGGCAAGCATAAGGGAAAATGAGTGCAGAACATGTCCGATGCGATCATACCAGCACTAAAGCACCGGATCCCATCAGAACTCCGAAGTTAAGCGTGCTTGGGCGAGAGTAGTACTAGGATGGGTGACCTCCTGGAAAGTCCTCGTGTTGCATCCCTCCTTTTTGCGTCACGCGGCAACATTCATGGTGAAGTTAGGGCGATATTTTTTGCGGGCACTCGTGCTCGGCTATAGGTGATGGGAAACGGCGGTGGGGATGGGAAAGCGGGATGTGCATGGTACAAAATAGGGGAGAGAAGGAGCGGGAGGGGCAAGCATAAGGGGAAATGAGTGCAGAACATGTCGGATGCGATCATACCAGCACTAAAGCACCGGATCCCATCAGAACTCCGAAGTTAAGCGTGCTTGGGTGAGAGTAGTACTAGGATGGGTGACCTCCTGGGAAGTCCTCGTGTTGCATCCCTCCTTTTTGCGTCACGCGGCAACATTCATGGTGAAGTTAGGGCGATATTTTTTTGCGGGCACTCGTGCTCGGCTATAGGTGATGGGAAACGGCGGTGGGGATGGGAAAGCGGGATGTGCATGGTACAAAATAGGGGAGAGAAGGAGCGGGAGGGGCAAGCATAAGGGAAAATGAGTGCAGAACATGTCGGATGCGATCATACCAGCACTAAAGCACCGGATCCCATCGGAACTCCGAAGTTAAGCGTGCTTGGGCGAGAGTAGTACTAGGATGGGTGACCTCCTGTGAAGTCCTCGTGTTGCATCCCTCCTTTTTGCGTCACGCGGCAACATTCATGGTGAAGTTAGGGCGATATTTTTTGCGGGCACTCGTGCTCGGCTATAGGTGATGGGAAACGGCGGTGGGGATGGGAAAGCGGGATGTGCATGGTACAAAATAGGGGAGAGAAGGAGCGGGAGGGGCAAGCATAAGGGAAAATGAGTGCAGAACATGTCGGATGCGATCATACCAGCACTAAAGCACCGGATCCCATCAGAACTTCGAAGTTAAGCGTGCTTGGGCGAGAGTAGTACTAGGATGGGTGACCTCCTGGGAAGTCCTTGTGGTGACCCTGCATAGCACTGCATGTTGTAGTATGCCAGTCGTTGATATAACATTCACGAAGTACCATTCCGCAAATATTACATCCCTCAGAGTAGTACAACAGAACATAGCAGGTTCCATAACTCATTCATTGATTATTACAACTATCATACACATGTCATCTTGGAGCTCCTCTTGGGTCCTAAGAGGAATACTCCTGGGTTCGAGGCGAACCCAACTTAATTTACAATACAAGAGTCTCATTAAACTAAACATTTATTTCATCGAGCAGCTAAATACTAGAGTTCGGGCTGCTCGGTTACTACTACTATCGGATATCTCTAGGCTTGTTCTCCTCCGGAAGCCTCCCGGATCCGTAGACTATGAGATAGTCTACGCCTTCAACACCTCCCGAGAGGTCGGGTTCATCATAGCCGATGATCTCGGCTCCTTCATTGTTGTCGTAGTCCTCCTCCAGACGATTCAGACAATCTAAGCATGGGATTTAATAGTGGTATGAGTACGAGCGTACTCAACAAGTTCATTATAGATAAGAGGTGTTTAATGCACTAGCTACGATATTAGACCAGAAAGTCTAATACCAATGCAGGTTTTGGTAAACATTTCTTCAAGAGATTGCTTTTATTTCAAAGAGCTATGTCCGTCAGCCTTCACCGGTTTACTAGAACTTCATGGAGCTCCTTTCCGGCCGCGTTCGCAGTTCCTTATCCCGGAACAGGGAGTGACAGGTCACAGTTCTTTACACTCGCGAAGGTGTGTTGCTTTACCCATAAGAGATCTTAACCTTGGTGCCAACCGGGCAGCTTTCCCGTCCACACTTCCTTCGGTGTGAGGCGCGGTATAAGGTCTATCCAATCATGTTCCTCCGCTACCTCGCACACCCACCCTTTGTTGCATACCCCGTCCCTGGGTCCTCGTCGGTCCTCTTATACCAATTAAGGATGGACCCCGACCACGACAACAGTTTGGGACTCGTTAACCAAACTCCTTCGCCGGTAGCTGCAACCCATCATAGACCACTTACCGTGGGGAATTAGAATGGGATCCCCACCCCACCGCTTGCCCAACCTGGGTCAAGTGTCTACGGTAAGCGCATCCGTTGATGTACGAGAGGTGGAAACACTTTTGACTACTCCGTCCCACTCCGGATCTTATGGTTAACACGGGTATTACGGCACAAGAATCACTCGGCGACATTTGTTGTTTAATCCTAGATGGATATTAACCTTTGCAATGGAACCTCCACCATATCAACACAATCCATGGTTCCATTGCCCACCACATAGTCATATTCATAGTTATGAAAGTAGTGGTTTTGGTTTTTATGCAACAGTGATAACCATAATACTTTGCAAGTAATTTGATAGAAATACTCAAATGACATGAGCAAGTGATGAACTTGCCTGAACACTGCAAAGTTTTGCAGTTGGAAGGTGTGGACTGACCCTTGTCCTCTGTCTCTGAAAAATAGCATCATTGTCCGATAAGGGCAATGGTTAAAGAGGCAATTATGCATGATTCCAGTTTTAGGGTTTGTTCCCCCCTTCCGATGTCGTTATTATTTCATGTAAGAGGTTAATACTAAGAATAATTTGGGGATACTTGATTTAAAGTAAAATACAACCTTGAAATGTTGTCAAGGTGTTTTTAAAGTCCATATGCATTAATGGACTTATTTTCATTATTGAAAATAATATGTGTGATTTAAATCATTATTTAAATCATCAAATTAAGACTTATTCTTCTTTGTCTTCAAAAATTCCTTTTGTTATTTTATTCTGATAGAGAATTTTATGCTGAGCATTTTTCATATTTTTAATTGTTTTTTAGAGCTATATTCTATTTTATAAAATTCTTAGAAATACTCACTTAAATTGGTATTTTGGAAATGTCCAAAATACCCCTTGGGCCCACCTGTCAGACGGCCGAGCTGGTTAGGTTGGACCAGCCCACTGGGCTCGGTCCAACCGACCCAGTCGCGTCGTCTTCTCGCTGTGTCCTAACCCTAATCCCCCTTTCGGCTCCCGCGATGCCGAAATCGCCTCCGCCGTCGCCGCTTTAATCTGGCCGTCTCCGGCCATCGCCGGCGACGAGATGGTGCGGATCTGGACCGCCTCTCGACGGCGGACATGGTGGTTCGCGTCGATCTGACGCGTGCGTCCTCGTTCGCTCGCCATCGACTCTCCCGTGCGCCTGGCTTTTGGCGTCCGCCGCCACCACGCGTTGGAGATGCCGTGGACCTTCCTCCTGGCGCTCCCCTGGGCACGTGGTGCTGCGCTGGAGTGCTGTGGTGGTCGCCATGGCTTGGCTTGGCTAGGCCTGGTGCCGTCGTGTGCCCTGGCGTGCGCCGCCGTGGCCGCCGTGGTCGTGTCGACCACCTCCTCCCCGGTATGTGCTCCTCCTTCTCCTCTGCTACCTGTTCTACCTCTTCTCCTTCCTCTGGATGCCCTGGCATCCACCTGATTGTGCTGCTGCTTCTACACCTATGTGCTCTGCTGCTGTGCTTGCTGTGAATGCGTGTATGCTGCTGTGCTCTCTGCTGTTGCCATGGATCCTAGCTGATGTGATGTGCTGCTGCCATGCGCATGTTGCTGTTGTGCATATGCTTGCTTCGTGTGTGCTGCTCTTCCCTATATCTTGCTTGTTGTAACTCTTGAGCTCTTGCTCAAGAGAAAATTGTGATGCTTATGCTCTATTAAATTGTTCCTGTTGTTGCTATATGGATCCTGCCTCTCCTGTGTGTGCATTTCCATGCCCCTGGCTTGATCATGATGCATGATCCTTGCATTATGCAAGTGCCAGTGCCCTGGGTGTGATGTGTATAGGGCTGTGAATCTTGGAAATGCTCAATTGAGCATGGCTGTTGACTAAATAACACCATCCCTTATTGGTGTGCTTCTGGATACAATTGTATTTAATTTATTTACTTATCTGTGATGCAATTATTTATGAGATGTGGCTATATAGTTGATCTGGTTAAATGTGTGGTTGCTAGGCTTGGCTCTAGCATGTCTTAGCATGCTCTAGCAAGCTTCGATGATCATATGATCATCAGTTGCTTGTAAAAGCTGTTGTGTTATGACTGTGCCTCTCTTCTGCTCATCTTTGTGTCTGTGTGACACCAAAATCTGTACTGATGCATGCTTTTGCTTGCTCAAGCAGTTGCTGATGCTTGCAATGATCCATTGGATCAGCTGCAAGGCTCTGGTGCTTTGATTACTTATATGATTCACTTATCTGTATTACCTGGATTTACTAAAATGGATAAGTGATGTGAACTGCTTGTAGTAATGATCATTTCATTGAGTTTGGAAGGGCTAGATGGATGCCACCACTTGGTTGGGTACCCTAGCCCTCCTTTTGAACCCATCTGGGTGATGATAACTGTGCATGGCTTATTAGTTTGGGCTGGTTCAGTGGTTGAGGTGACCTTGACAACAATTCATTGCTGTTTAGGTAGCTCCCACCCTTGTTGGCTTGCTATGGCTTAGTGAATGCATCACTGGGTAATTCCTTGTTGGATTTCCAGTGATCTTTGATGTTGACAAACAAGAATAGACACATATTGTCTATATATCTGATGGTGTGCTAGGTTTTAGGTGCTAGATGACTTTGGTTGAATAGATAGGATCATTTCCTTGCTGGATTGCCTTGGTTATGCCACTGTTTTGGTCTAGCCAGTGTTCCCTTGGTGATTTCCTATTGGCTTCACTCATTTTTGCTTGCACCAACTGACTTGGTAGCCAGATGATGATACAATCTGGGTATTCTACCCATTTTGGCTTCTGTGACATATGCAAATGCTTATTTATGAGCAAACCAGGGTTTTGCTCAGGTTGATCTGTTTATACCTCACTCCAGCTCCTAGAAAATGGTTGTTGGTGTAGAGGACTTGGCTTCAGGATTGTGATGTGAGCTTGCCCTGCTCCTCCTGGTTAGCCTGTGCTTGATTTCCTGCTTGTGTCTTGTTCTATAACAGTTCTAGTGGAACTGTTATGGATAGATTGGTTGTTTGGGAAGCTTGGTGTTCTTCCTGTTCTATCTGTTCTTGATGTTCTTACCCTGGGAAGCTCTGTCGACAGAATGGCTAGGGTTTGGCTCTGAAAAGTTTAAATATGTGCTCTCTTGCTCTCCCTGGTCGACAGCTTGGCCTGGTCATCTTGGTGACTCACTGTGTGTGTGTGTGCTGCATGCACACAGCCCTGTGAGCAGGCTGTGTGTGTGTAGGCATGTGCTGTGCACCTGGACCTGGAACTTGGCTGTGGCATGGATCAGCTCGGCCACTTTGGTCCTATCTGATCATTTCCTATTTTCAATTGATTTCTAACCTGCCAAGTGGCTATGCCACTTGGCATAACTTCTTTTTGATGTGATTTTGTGCAGGGATCAACAATTGATCACAATGGACATGGAGGTTATTCTAATCCAAGATCAAGTGAAGATGATCTTGTAGTATTTAGACTAGGATACAACCTTGTACTTTTCTTTGTTGTAATTTTCTTTTGTTTTTTTCAATTTCACCAATTCTTGTAATGTGTTGTAATATTCATTTATTTCCATTATGAATATTGTAAGGACAATGTATCTTGTGTGTTAATCAATAAAGCTCAAGGTTTTCTCTAATGAGCTTGTCTTTATTTTAATTGTTCATATTGTTTGTTATTTATAATTTACTTAATGAATTTCCTCACAATTGAATTTATGAGATATTTATTTGATGTTTGAATTTGAAATTCAAATTCAACTTAAGTTTGAATTCAATCATGCAACTTAAGTTATGATGCAAACTCTCCCCTCTCTTCTCAAAACCCTACTTTAGTTAGATAAGAGCAAGTTTGTCGCACTCTCGAAACCCTAACCCTGTAAGGTGTCGAGAGAGAAACTTGTCCCTCTTCGATGCAGTTTTTGTTTAAAAGCGCGAAATTTCCCCAGAATTTACTATGCAATGCACATCCCTTTCTAAAATCTACCCCTCGATCGTCTCTAAACCTGGGACATTACAGCCTTTCCCCTTAAAGAAAACTTCGTCCCGAAGTTGTGGTTGTAATACCTGAACAGTTCGGGGTATGTTTTCCTCAGGTCTTCTTCCTTTTCCCAGGTGGATTCCCTCTCGGGATGATGCTTCCATTGTATCTTGCAGTACTTGATAGCTTTATTTCTGAGTTGTTTCCAGCTCTCCTCGAGAATCTTAGCTGGCTTCTCGATGTAAGTCAAATCTGGTTGTAACTCGAGCTCAGCATGTGATATTGGCTCATCTGGGGTCTTTAAGCATTTCCTGAGTTGCGACACATGGAATACATTGTGAACTTGTGCTAGCCTTCCCGGTAGATCCAATTCAAAGGCTAAACCTCGGTTCTGACTCAGTATCTTGAAAGGTCCTATATATCTAGGACTGAGCTTTCCTTTTACTCCAAACCTCTGGAGATCTTTCATCGGGCTCACTGATACGTCTCCGACGTATCGATAATTTCTTATGTTCTATGCCATATTATTGATGATACCTACATGTTTTATGCACACTTTATGTCATATTAGTGCATTTTCTGGAACTAACCTATTAACAAGATGCCGAAGTGCCAGTTCCCGTTTTCTCGCTGTTTTTGGTTTCGGAAATCCTAGTAACGAAATATTCTCGGAATTGGACGAAACGAAGACCCGGGGCCCTATTTTTCCACGGAGCTTCCGGAAGACCGAAGAACACACGAAGTGGGGCCACGAGGTGGCCAGGCTATAGGGCGGCGCGGCCCAAGCCCCGGCCGCGCCGACCTATAGCGTGGGCCCCTCGTGACGCCCCTTGACCTGCCCTTCCGCCTACTTAAAGCCTCCGTCGCGAAACCCCCGATGCGAAAAACCACGATACGGAAAACCTTACCGAGACGCCGTCGCCGCCGATCCCATCTCGGGGGATTCCGGAGATCTCCTCCGGCACCCTGCCGGAGAGGGGATTCATCTCCCGGAGGACTCTACACCGCCATGGTCGCCTCCGGAGTGATGAGTGAGTAGTTCACCCCTGGACTATGGGTCCATAGCAGTAGCTAGATGGTTGTCTTCTCCTCATTGTGCTTCATTGTTGGATCTTGTGAGCTGCCTAACATGATCAAGATCATCTATCTGTAATTCTATATGTTGTGTTTGTCGGGATCCGATGGATAGAGAATACCATGTCATGTTAATTATCAAGTTATTATACATGTGTTGTTTATGATCTTGCATGCTCTCCGTTTCTAGTAGAGGCTCGGCCAAGTTTTTACTTTTAACTCCAAGAGGGAGTACTTATGCTCGATAGTGGGTTCATGCCTGCATTGACACCGGGGACAGTGACAGAAACCCCTAAGGTTGTGTTGTGCTTGTTGCCACTAGGGATAAAACATTGACGCTATGTCCGAGGATGTAGTTGTTGATTACATTACGCACCATACTTAATGCAATTGTCCGTTGCTAGCAACTTAATACTGGAGGGGTTCGGATGATAACCTCGAAGGTGGACTTTTTAGGCATAGATGCGAGTTGGATGGCGGTCTATGTACTTTGTCGTAATGCCCAATTAAATCTCACTATACTTATCATGTCATGTATGTGCATTGTTATGCCCTCTCTATTTGTCAATTGCCCGACCGTAATTTGTTCACCCAACATGCTTTTATCTTATGGGAGAGACACCTCTAGTGAACTGTGGACCCCGGTCCATTCTTTAATACTGAAATACAAATCTGCTTGCAATACTTGTTTTACTATTTTCTCTCGCAAACAATCATCTTCCACACAATACGGTTAATCCTTTGTTACAGCAAGTCGGTGAGATTGACAACCTCACTCGTTTCGTTGGGGCAAAGTACTTTGGTTGTGTTGTGCAGGTTCCACGTTGGCGCCGGAATCTCCGGTGTTGCGCCGCACTACATCCCGCCGCCATCAACCTTCAACGTGCTTCTTGGCTCCTCCTGGTTCGATAAACCTTGGTTTCTTTCCGAGGGAAAACTTGCTGCTGTGCGCATCATACCTTCCTCTTGGGGTTGCCCAACGAACGTGTGAAATACACGCCATCAAGCTCTTTTTACGGCGCCGTTGCCGGGGAGATCAAGACACGCTGCAAGGGGAGTCTCCACTTCTCAATCTCTTTACTTTGTTTTTGTCTTGCTTTATTTTATTTACTACTTTGTTTGCTGCACTTATATCAAAACACAAAAAAATTAGTTGCTAGCTTTACTTTATTTACTATCTTGTTTGCTATATCAAAAACACAAAAAAATTAGTTTACTTGCATTTACTTTATCTAGTTTGCTTTATTGTCTTGTACTCAATATTAAAAATACAAAAAAAATATTTAGTTACTTTTGTTATCATGTCTAGTCCCGTAGTTGTTACTCTATCACCTGAGGAATCAATCTTCACTTTTAAACAAGGAGGTGAAGAGAATTTTAAAGAAGCATGGTCTAGAATTTTTGATTCTTATAGTAAAACTGAACCTAAAATGACCTTAAGCTTGCTCCTTAGTAATTTCTACTTTGGACTTATTCTTCGTTATAGATATGCCTTAGATGTCTGTAGTGGGAGGAGATTTCCTTCATTGTGATGGGGATCAAGCTTTTAATGCTATAAGGAAATTGATTACATCATTTAGCTCCGATAATAATTTTGATCCATCCCATGCTAGTATGCATAATAAATTAAACACTATTGAAACAGATATATCTTGCTTAAAAGAAGTGTATAACCGAATTCGCGAATACTATGATTATGTTCCATTAAGCTTCGGACCTTCAATGTGGGTGCCTACCATTAAAGCTACTATTGGTGGTGAAATTTTTTATGCTCGTTGTGATATTATGTCTGAGTTTTGCCTTATGCCTGAAAATATTTATAAATCTTTGACACTTTGGGAACTCACTGAAGGAGGAGAAGAAATAACTCTTGCGGATAACTCTGTTGTAATTCCTAAGGGTATAGCTGAAGGTGTTTTCACAACCTTTCTTGGAAGGACGGTATCCACCGATTATCTCGTTATTGAATGTGTAGGGACAGGACAAATCACGTTTGGAAGATCCCTGCTAAAACTCATGGGAGCAGTCATAGATGTTGGGAAAGGCACTCTAAATTTTACCTCTACACCCGGATGCGGGCATGTATTCCCTAGACCAAAGAGTAAGAATAAGAGTAAGAAAGGTAAGAGCAACACCCCTGGTAAGAATGCCAACGCACCACCCTTTGACAACACTTGATACACACTTTCTGCGCCTAGCTGAAAGGCGTTAAAGAAAAGCGCTTATGGGAGACAACCCATGTTTTTACTCCAGTATCTTTGTTTTTATATTTGTGTCTTGGAAGTTGTTTACTACTGTAGAAACCTCTCCTTATCTTAGTTTTATGTTTTGTTGTGCCAAGTAAAGTCTTTGATAGAAAAGTAAGTACTAGATTTGGATTACTGCGCAGTTTCAGAATTCTTTGCTGTCACGAATCTGGGTCTATCTCCCTGTAGGTAGCTCAGAAAATTACGCCAATTTACGAGCATGATCCCCAGATATGTACGCAACTTTCATTCAATTTGAGCATTTTCGTTTGAGCAAGTCTGGTGGCCTAATAAAATCCATCTTTACGGACTGTTCTGTTTTGACAGATTCTGTCTTTTATTTCGCATTGCCTCTTTTGCTATGTTGGATGAATTTCTTTGATCCACTAATGTCCAGTAGCTTTATGCAATGTCCAGAAGTGTTAAGAATGATTGTGTCACCTCTGAACATGTGAATTTTTATTATGCACTAACCCTCTAATGAGTTGTTTCGAGTTTGGTGTGGAGGAAGTTTTCAAGGATCAAGAGAGGAGTATGATGCAATATGATCAAGGAGAGTGAAAGCTCTAAGCTTGGGGATGCCCCGGTGGTTCACCCCTGCATATATTAAGAAGACTCAATCGTCTAAGCTTGGGGATGCCCAAGGCATCCCCTTCTTCATCGACAACATTATCAGGTTCCTCCCCTGAAACTATATTTTTATTCGGCCACATCTTATGTACTTTGCTTGGAGCGTCGGTTTGTTTTTGTTTTTTGTTTTGTTTGAATAAAATGGATCCTAGCATTCACTTTATGGGAGAGAGACACGCTCCGCTGTTGCATATGGACAAATATGTCCTTAGGCTCTACTCATAGTATTCATGGCGAAGTTTCTTCTTCGTTAAATTGTTATATGGTTGGAATTGGAAAATGCTACATGTAGTAATTTTAAAATGTCTTGGATAATTTGATACTTGGCAATTGTTGTGCTCATGTTTAAGCTCTTGCATCATATACTTTGCACCCAATAATGAAGAAATACTTAGAGCTTGCTAATTTGGTTTGCATATTTGGTTTCTCTAGAGTCTAGATAACATCTAGTATTGAGTTTTGAACAACAAGGAAGACGGTATGGAGTCTTATAATGTTTACCATATGTCTTTTATGTGAGTTTTGTCTGTACCGTTCATCCTTGTGTTTGTTTCAAATAACCTTGCTAGCCTAAACCTTGTATCGAGAGGGAATACTTCTCATGCATCCAAAATCCTTGAGCCAACCACTATGCCATTTGTGTCCACCATACCTACCTACTACATGGTATTTATCCGCCATTCCAAAGTAAATTGCTTGAGTGCTACCTTTAAAATTCCATCATTCACCTTTGCAATATATAGCTCATGGGACAAATAGCTTAAAAACTATTGTAGTATTGAATATGTACTTATGCACTTTATCTCTTATTAAGTTGCTTGTTGAGCGATAACCATGTTTTCTGGGGACGCCATCAACTATTCTTTGTTGAATATCATGTGAGTTGCTATGCATGTCCGTCTTGTCCGAAGCAAGAGAGATCTACCACCTTCATGGTTGGAGCATGCATGTTGTTAGAGAAGAACTTTGGGCCGCTAACTAAAGCCATGATTCATGGTGGAAGTTTCAGTTTGGACATATATCCTCAATCTCATATGAGAATAATAATTGTTGCCACATGCTTATGCATTAAAGAGGAGTCCATTATCTCGTTGTCCATGTTGTCCCGGTATGGATGTCTAAGTTGAGAATAATCAAAAGCGAGAAATCCAAAATGCGAGCTTTCTCCTTAGACCTTTGTACGAGCGACATGGAGGTACCCCATTGTGACACTTGGTCAAAACATGTGCATTGCAAAGATCCGGTAGTCCAAGTTAATTAGGACAAGGTGCGGGCACTATTAGTATACTATGCATGAGACTTGCAACTTGTAAGATATAATGTACATAACTCATATGCTTTATTACTACCGTTGACAAAATTGTTTCATGTTTTCAAAATAAAAGCTCTAGCACAAATATAGCAATCGATGCTTTCCTCTTTGAAGGACCATTCTCTTTACTTTTATGTTGAGTCAGTTCACCTATTTCTCTCCACCTCAAGAAGCAAACACTTGTGTGAACCGTGCATTGATTCCTACATACTTGCATATTGTACTTGTTATATTACTCTATGTTGACTATTATCCATGAGATATACATGTTACAAGTTGAAAGCAACCGCTGAAACTTAATCTTCCTTTATGTTGCTTCAATACCTTTACTTTGATTTATTGCTTTATGAGTTAACTCTTATGCAAGACTTATTAATACTTGTCTTGAAGTACTATTCATGAAAAGTCTTTGCTATATGATTCACTCGTTTACTCATGTCATCACCATTGTTATGATCGCTGCATCCACTACATATGTTTACAAATAGTATGATCAAGGTTATGATGGCATATCACTTTAGAAATTATCTTTGTTATCGTTTTACCCGCTCGGGACGAGCGAGAACTAAGCTTGGGGATGCTTGATACGTCTCCGACGTATCGATAATTTCTTATGTTCTATGCCATATTATTGATGATACCTACATGTTTTATGCACACTTTATGTCATATTAGTGCATTTTCCGGAACTAACCTATTAACAAGATGCCGAAGTGCCGGTTCTCGTTTTCTCGCTGTTTTTGGTTTCAGAAATCCTAGTAACGAAATATTCTCGGAATTGGACGAAACGAAGACCCGGGGCCCTATTTTTCCACGGAGCTTCCGGAAGACCGAAGAACACACGAAGTGGGGCCACGAGGTGGCCGGGCTATAGGGCGGCGCGGCCCAAGCCCCGGCCGCGCCGACCTATAGCGTGGGCCCTCGTGACGCCCCTTGACCTGCCCTTCCGCCTACTTAAAGCCTCCGTCGCGAAACCCCCGATGCGAAAAACCACGATACGGAAAACCTTACCGAGACGCCGTCGCCGCCGATCCCATCTCGGGGGATTCCGGAGATCTCCTCCGGCACCCTGCCGGAGAGGGGATTCATCTCCCGGAGGACTCTACACCGCCATGGTCGCCTCCGGAGTGATGAGTGAGTAGTTCACCCCTGGACTATGGGTCCATATGTGGCACCCCCGGGATCAGGGTTAGACAAATACCAGATCTTCGTCTGACATAAGCCTAACCTAGAGCTCGAGAGACTACAGTGAGAGAATCGGTAACACAACAGTGACTCTACGACTCAAAAGGCAATACAAGCTCATAACCGAGCGAAGAACCAAAGCATTACAAGCGAGAGGTCACCGACTCGACATACATCAATCAACGGAAGCGAAGTTATGCTATTAGACATAGCAAGATAGCAAAAGGCCTAAGAGGCCAGGAGCATAACGGCGACGTCCCAGCCCATAGATTCCAGGCTGCCACCTGGGAACCCCAAGCTACTCGTCGATGTCGACCTAGAAACCACCATCAGTTGGAGCGACTTCGTCTGAAACAAAAGCATGCAAAGCTGAGTACAGGGACTCGGCAAGACTTAGTACAACCTTTTAGCAAAGCGGGTATGCGGGCTTTCTGTGGAGCTTCTTTTGCGTAAAGCCAGTTTTCCTTTGTAAGACAAGAGAGAGGAGAAGCTCGACTACTCAGAACCTTTAAAAGGGGATAAGAGAGCGACATCTCGATCTCTACTGATCATCATGTTGTATCCACCAATCTTCATCATCTCGAACCACTATCCTCGGATCACCCCCTCAACACCCGAAGAAGGTATCCGTAAACACACATTGCTTGCCAAGTTTTACGATTAGGTTCAAGTTGTCTATGATCACGTAATCCATTCCCAAGTCGTCCGTAACCGTGGACACGGCTTTTCGAAAAGATTTAACCCCGCAGGGGTGCACAACTTTACCCACACGCGCCAACCGATTCTTAGTGCCAGTACATTAGCTCTCTTCCTTGGAAAGCCGGCAGAGAGTGGTTGACCACGACCTTTACCTTGCTCGTCGCCGAGACCATGAGTCACGCGCTAAGGATTGTTCCGCCAGTAACGGGTCAAGTCCCGAAGTCGGTCCTTAACGATGTGAGGCGAGGTGGGTTTCCCCGTGGACTCTAACCCCAGCCACCACGGCCACGCTTACCTACCCGTATGCTATGCACTTTTCACAAACGTTTTCGATGCATATGTCCGGATAACACGCAAACTATGTGACTCATGGAATCTACTAGGCAAGTTAGTGAGTCGAGAGGGTACCATAATAGGGCCTCGTGTGGTTGTACGCTCGGTCTTGGTTCAAGAGGCGAGAACTCGGTTCCTAGGGTCGGCAGAAACGAAACAACCCACCACATCCCAATGTGGCCTCTCGTCTGAGCCTTTAATCATGTTTAACAACATCTCTATACTTAACACGTCAACCTGTCATGCTAGTTTCATTTCATTGTATGGCTCCAGTCCGAAGACCGGAGTAAATAGCGTAACAAACTAAGCATGGCTAAGCATAAAGATATAAAGGCTCTAGCGATGCACACATTCCAAACCTAGTTATGCTAGGAGCAGTGGATCAGGGATTTTGAGGCTACAAGGGTGGAACATGCAATAGATAGGATAACTCTACCTATCGATAAAAGACAGTTGAATCGCATGCAATATGAAGAAACCATAGATAAAAGCATTTCGAAAACATATATGAACCAGGCTAGGGCTTGCCTTTGTCCCTGACAAACCAAAGTGGATCTTCGATAATCTTGTACTTGTCTTGTTCGTCGGAGGATAGGAATTGATCTTCGGTGTTGTCAAACTTCATCGGCTCGGACTCGTGCTCTATCGATCGCGAAGAAGCAAACACCGGAAAGGGTAAAACAACAATCAACACATGGCATCGATGCAATGCGCATACAAGTATGAATGATATGTCATATTAATGGAATTGAATAAACCCTAGGTGCATCGTCAATTTAAAGGGGTTCCGGCATCGGACCCCGACATATGAGAGGGTTTGATTAGGGTTTTCTACTAAGCTCCACATTTAATGGGTTCAAACATGTATGAAACATGTATAAACAAATAGGAAATGTTTTTCTGATCAATTTCATATATAATTTTGTATTTTTCTGAATTTATATGAATTATTAAACAATTACCGAAAATAAACAGAAAATAGAAAAGCTTTATTACGTCATGCTGACGTCATGCCGACGTCGGCACGACCTTGAGCTCGCGAGATGCCGCGAGCAATCGGCCGATTGAGGCCACGATAGGGCGCGCGGGCTGGGGAAAACGATGCGGGGCGACGCGACGAACCATTTGATGGTGGTGCCGCCCGCTAATTGTCGCCGGAGACACGCCGGCGACGATGTCCGACGGCGGCGCACGGGGGCACACGGTGGCGGCGAGCTGCGGGGCGAGAGGGAGGAAACGGGGAGGTGCCTCGGCACCGGAGGCTCACCACGAGCGCGACGGAGGGCTCGGCGAGGCCGGGGAAGGCCGCGCGGCGCCGCGGCGGTCGCCGGAAGCTGCGCCGGCCTCGGAGAAGACGAGGTCGGGGCGGCCGATTGGAGCCTCCCCTCGTCGATTCCTTCGACGGGGTGGAGCAGCAGGAGGAGGCGGAGCCGATGGTGGTGGCGGTTGGGTGCGGGGGTGGCCGGAGCGACGGCGGACGACGAGCGCCGGTCGGGGCCAGGGTTTGCTCGACCGCGCTGCAGGGAGAGAGAGGAAGAGAGGGCCAGGGGGAAGAAGATAGGGATGAGGGGGAGGCACGCGGGGGAGAGGCTCAAGGACGTCTCCTCGTCGAGGAGGTGACCAGGAGGTGGCCGGCGCCGGCCTCTGTCGGCAGGGCACGCAGGTGCCTCGCCGCGCGAGGTAGAAGACAAGGGCAAATTTGCCCATAAGCCCCTGCCTTTTTCTGTTTTCTCTGGAAACTTTAAAACAGGGCTAAAAACAATAGTATTTTGCTATTTGGCAACCTTTTGGCGTTCAAAAATAACTCTAGAATTTATGTAAAATAGTTAGTGGCTCTTCTAATTATATTTGAGGGTCCAACTGTTTGGTTTGAAACATTTTGAGAGGATTTTAAATGGAGAGGAAATTTCACACATTAGGGTTTCCACTTCATTTGAAATGCAAATTTTTCTTAATGCATTTTAATGATGCTCATGAATGCACAAACAACACTAACTAGGGTTTTCTAAAACATGGATGTTACAACTCTACCCCCCTTACAAGAATCTCGTCCCCGAGATTCCTAAGGTAGGAAAAGAGAAGGTAATAAACACTACACCGGTCTTCAACGAGCTTGTCGATACCACGCCGATCTTATTTGTTGAGGAAGTTGATCGATGACACCATGAATGAAGTTGATCCACATCACCAGGAATGAAGCGCTTCATTTTCTTCCTTTGAAGTTGTTGCTCAACTGCACCTAAAGGAAAGAGGGAATAACACTGGACGGTGGATCTTCACAAAGATCGAGTATCTCATGGTCAACTCATGGAAGGAGTGTTAAAGAGCAACTCTTGAGCTAACAAACATGAAACACGTCAAGGTAAAGGAGGAGACTGAAGAAGTTTCAAATTTGGTAGGCAATTGCTCCACGCTTGAGAAGAATACAAAGGGACAAGATAGCGAAGAGTTTATTTCCTTTCCTACCATAGCGAGACACTCTAAGAAAGGGTGACTCACAGAAGCACAAATGATTATCCAACCAAAGAACTTTGGACTTAAAACTCATACTCACTTTTCTGGTAAGGGTACATGAAATGATTGTTGTCTACTCAAAAGGCTAGGGCCTAGATGACTGACGAATTCACACAACGTGTGAATTGATTAGAGTTTCAGGTACTGGCCAACGGAAAGGGAAGGGTACTGGTTAGGGAAGTGCCAAGGATCAGCGGTGAGTGAAATTTCTCCGAACGAAGTTGCTGTCACTGGAGAAATAATTTTGAGGGATTGAACAAAGAGACATTTAGCAACTCTGCTTATAAGGTTATCCTTGATGTGCTAGACACCAATATTAGGCTATTGACTAGCCTTCAATAGGTCAGCAAGCGACGGTCAAGACTTCAGGATTTGAAAAGCATCATAAGGGCAACTCCTAGAATAAGTCGCACAAGATCCTTATGGAGAGTGGTTATTCTTGATGATTCAAGAGATTATGGCATTAGGCCTTCCGACTAATGTGTTAACCACGACATCAATCTTGTCGGATTTACAAAGAGACCTATGTCAAAATTCCTTGAGAAACACTAACCATCATTGCCGCTTGAGATTCAGCTTAGGTTAGGTGTAAGATATTTCGGACTCGGAATGTCCGATTAGAAAAATTGCAACGAGTTACCACAAAGGTAAAGTCGCTAGACTCTCAAGTTATAGACTACAATGTCAAGCTCCAAAAGATTGAGCCAGATTGCATAATCCATATGGTTACGACTGCCAAAGGCAATTGCGCGCATATGAACTTGCAATGTAACACCTTTGAGTCATTGTGGGGACATCAAAGAAGATATTGAAGCTCTTCAGCTGCTTCTCCTTTTTTGAACAAACCAGTCAGTAGCTTAGTGTGCATAGAGGAATGTTTCAAGGAATGGAGGTAACAACCTTACATCTCAAGAATATTCCGCACATGCTTGACCGACTTGCGATGATTCCCGAGGAAAACAAAGGGAACTCGACTCAGATCCATGGCGACATCTTTCAGCAAATGCACTTGAACCAGAGAAGGTCACTTCCAACATCCAGAACACATACTTCATGATAACACAAAGATGGTTCTCAAAATTTTCCAATATTAGTGCCAACTGTTCAATATGAATCACTTTCAAACATGGAAAAGATAAGAATGTCATCGATGAGCTCAACAGCAAACTTATCAAGATACTCCAATGAGGAACTCATATTCTATATGAACTCGGCAAAAGTATTGGTCAGATCAAAGGACATGAAGGTATACTTAGACGAGACACCATGAGTATAAGCATCATCAAGATAGTCCTTGGAACTGAGTTTGATTTGACGATAGCTCAAACTCAAATCAAATATGGGAAAGATAGCATATCCATAAAGGAGATACTTTCTGACTTCAACACCGACAACACTAGACATCCCTTTATGATGGAACAAAGTTGGATAGACCTTTTGTCTTTCAACTCTCCAAGTTGTTGATTAAGCTCAACCAACTAGTCCAGGGTTATCCAGCACGGTTCTTGGAGAAGGAGTAGTTCAACGAACCAACGTACTCATGAATTCGACAACACGGTCATGTAACAACATGGTGATACTTCTAGAAAGACATCCAGAATATCACGAACCACCGGTATATCACTGAATTCGATAGGGAATGTTGCTTTACAAAGCAAACGATATGGTCTTGAGAGCTTTGGGATTAACCTAACTCTTTGACCGAATATGTGCGCCCGAACAAAAGGACTTGGCAACAGAGTGAAGCTTTGCTTCATGATTGGATAAACAATCATGCTAAGAATGACACAATTGTCCTTGGATTTCAAAACAATTAGAATTGCTAAGAACCTCGGATGGCTACATCAATACGCAAACCCCAACATTCCCAAGCATGGACAGCTCGGAGAAAGGGTGAGTAAAGATATGTAAGATTATCACTTCATCAATAAGGTCATGATACAACACGATCTCATGATATAGAAGAGGGCGATAGTCTAAGGTAGAACAGAACGTAAACTAACGAGGCCTCTTAATCTGCAGATTACAACACTTTGACCAAGTCTTAGAAACGGACGAGGTACTGGAGTTTGTTTCTCCTGACATACCAAAATGGAATTTCTTGAAAGACCACAAGGGTAACATACATTGGCAAACACCAATGCACATTTACAACTTGGTTGCTAACTAGCAGACAAAGGTCGGAAAGCAAGTAAAGAGGAGGAACACAATCAGGATCAGAATTCCTGAGATGTAGATGCACAAGATAACACTTTAGGGAAACTCATGCTAAAAAGGGAGGTGTGGTGGAGTCACCGACATAGATATGAGACTCTTAGAGAGCACTCTTGTCGTGATCCCTTTGGTTTGATGAAAGAACCTCTGCGATAGCTAGTGGAAGGGAAAGATCTTTATTGCCGCAATTCAACACGACAATAACCACAAGCTTGAAGGCTAGAACGATTTGAATTTAGCCATCCCGATGTAATGTTTGAACATTAACACCAGTGTTCAATGGCATGGATCTTGGGTTAAAGGCCAGGTTCATGTACTAAGATTCAGTAGAATCCAGCACAATCGGGGACCTTCGGTTCAAGTCCAAGGGTTAAAACCCGAGAATGAAGTAACTACTAGATGAGTGACACGGAGGACACTGCGAGGTAGCAATCACTATGTAGCTTCTAGAAGACATGCATAGCTTCCGAAGTACCCAAGCAAATAAAAAGGAGGCATACAAGGCAAAAGGAAACCTCGAAGCCTAGAACAGAATAATGTGAAACCCAAAAAATAGAAAGGTCATGATGGAAGTAGATCTCTCTATTGAAACAAAACAAAGAGGAGGCAAAGAACACACACGACTCTAGAGAACTCTGCACTAGGTCAACTGGTTTAGAGACGTCATGCCCTTGAGGCACCTAAGTTTGAAAAACTAGAAGAGATAGAAAAACTTTCAAATCAACACAAGGAAAGGCACCTTAGAATTAGAGCGATACCGGATAAGGAGTAAAAAGAAGCCTAATTAGATTTTCGCAAATACTTTTAACTTTCAAATAGTTTTTACAAACACTAGACTCAACATCGACCGAGTAGAAAGGGCTTCCTACAGGCAGTCCTCGCTCGATACCAAAACCTGTGGCACCCCCGGGATCAGGGTTAGACAAATACCAGATCTTCGTCTGACATAAGCCTAACCTAGAGCTCGAGAGACTACAGTGAGAGAATCGGTAACACAACAGTGACTCTACGACTCAAAAGGCAATACAAGCTCATAACTGAGCGAAGAACCAAAGCATTACAAGCAGAGGTCACTGACCTGACATACATCAATCAACGGAAGCGAAGTTATGCTATTAGACATAGCAAGATAGCAAAAGGCCTAAGAGGCCAGGAGCATAACGGCGACGTCCCAGCCCATAGATTCCGGGCTGCCACCCGGGAACCCCAAGCTACTCGTCGATGTCGACCTAGAAACCACCATCCGTTGGAGCGACTTCGTCCGAAACAAAAGCATGCAAAGCTGAGTACGGGGACTCAGCAAGACTTAGTACAACCTTTTAGCAAAGCGGGTATGCGGGCTTTCCGTGGAGCTTCTTTTGCGTAAAGCCGGTTTTCCTTTGTAAGACAAGAGAGAGGAGAAGCTCGACTACTCGGAACCTTTAAAAGGGGATAAGAGAGCGACATCTCGATCTCTACCGATCATCATGTTGTATCCACCAATCTTCATCATCTCGAACCTCTATCCTCGGATCACCCCCTCAACACCCGAAGAAGGTATCCGTAAACACACATTGCTTGCCAAGTTTTACGATTAGGTTCAAGTTGTCTATGATCACAGAATCCATTCCCAAGTCGTCCGTAACCGTGGACACGGCTTTTCGAAAAGATTTAACCCTGCAGGGGTGCACAACTTTACCCACACGCGCCAACCGATTCTTAGTGCCAGTACATTAGCTCTCTTCCTTGGAAAGCCGGCAGAGAGTGGTTGACCACGACCTTTACCTTGCTCGTCGCCGAGACCATGAGTCACGCGCTAAGGATTGTTCCGCCGTAACGGGTCAAGTCCCGAAGTCGGTCCTTAACGATGTGAGGCGAGGTGGGTTTCCCAGGGACTCTAACCCCAGCCACCACGGCCACGCTTACCTACCCGTATGCTATGCACTTTTCACAAACGTTTTCGATGCATATGTCCGGATAACACGCAAACTATGTGACTCATGGAATCTACTAGGCAAGTTAGTGAGTCGAGAGGGTACCATAATAGGGCCTCGTGTGGTTGTACGCTCGGTCTTGGTTCAAGAGGCGAGAACTCGGTTCCTAGGGTCGGCAGAAACGAAACAACCCACCACATCCCAATGTGGCCTCTCGTCTGAGCCTTTAATCATGTTTAACAACATCTCTATACTTAACACGTCAACCTGTCATGCTAGTTTCATTTCATTGTATGGCTCCAGTCCGAAGACCGGAGTAAATAGCGTAACAAACTAAGCATGGCTAAGCATAAAGATATAAAGGCTCTAGCGATGCACACATTCCAAACCTAGTTATGCTAGGAGCAGTGGATCGGGATTTTGAGGCTACAAGGGTGGAACATGCAATAGATAGGATAACTCTACCTATCGATAAAAGACGGTTGAATCGCATGCAATATGAAGAAACCATAGATAAAAGCATTTCGAAAACATATATGAACCAGG
Organism: Lolium rigidum; assembly: GCF_022539505.1. NCBI lineage: Eukaryota > Viridiplantae > Streptophyta > Magnoliopsida > Poales > Poaceae > Lolium > Lolium rigidum. The sequence continues at coordinate 362,427,945 of NC_061514.1, forward strand.
CTAGGGCTTGCCTTTGTCCCTGACAAACCAAAGTGGATCTTCGATAATCTTGTACTTGTCTTGTTCGTCGGAGGATAGGAATTGATCTTCGGTGTTGTCAAACTTCATCGGCTCGGACTCGTGCTCTATCGATCGCGAAGAAGCAAACACCGGAAAGGGTAAAACAACAATCAACACATGGCATCGATGCAATGCGCATACAAGTATGAATGATATGTCATATTAATGGAATTGAATAAACCCTAGGTGCATCGTCAATTTAAAGGGGTTCGGCATCGGACCCCGACATATGAGAGGGTTTGATTAGGGTTTTCTACTAAGCTCCACATTTAATGGGTTCAAACATGTATGAAACATGTATAAACAAATAGGAAATGTTTTTCTGATCAATTTCATATATAATTTTGTATTTTTCTGAATTTATATGAATTATTAAACAATTACTGAAAATAAACAGAAAATAGAAAAGCTTTATTACGTCATGCTGACGTCATGCTGACGTCAGCACGACCTTGAGCTCGCAGATGCCGCAGCAATCGGCCGATTGAGGCCACGATAGGGCGCGCGGGCTGGGGAAAACGATGCGGGGCGACGCGACGAACCATTTGATGGTGGTGCCGCCCGCTAATTGTCGCCGGAGACACGCCGGCGACGATGTCCGACGGCGGCGCACGGGGGCACACGGTGGCAGCGAGCTGCGGGGCGAGAGGGAGGAAACGGGGAGGTGCCTCAGCACCGGAGGCTCACCACGAGCGCGACGGAGGGCTCGGCGAGGCCGGGGAAGGCCTGCAGGCGCCGCGGCGGTCGCCGGAAGCTGCGCCGGCCTCGGAGAAGACGAGGTCGGGGCGGCCGATTGGAGCCTCCCCTCGTCGATTCCTTCGACGGGGTGGAGCAGCAGGAGGAGGCGGAGCCGATGGTGGTGGCGGTTGGGTGCGGGGGTGGCCGGAGCGACGGCGACGACGAGCGCCGGTCGGGGCCGGGGTTTGCTCGACCGCGGCTGCGGGAGAGAGAGGAAGAGAGGGCCGGGGGAAGAAGATAGGGATGAGGGGGAGGCACGCGGGGGAGAGGCTCCAGGACGTCTCCTCGTCGAGGAGGTGACCAGGAGGTGGCCGGCGCCGGCCTCTGTCGGCAGGGCACGCAGGTGCCTGCCTGGCAGAGGTAGAAGACAAGGGCAAATTTGCCCATAAGCCCCTGCCTTTTTCTGTTTTCTCTGGAAACTTTAAAACAGGGCTAAAAACAATAGTATTTTGCTATTTGGCAACCTTTTGGCGTTCAAAAATAACTCTAGAATTTATGTAAAATAGTTAGTGGCTCTTCTAATTATATTTGAGGGTCCAACTGTTTGGTTTGAAACATTTTGAGAGGATTTTAAATGGAGAGGAAATTTCACACATTAGGGTTTCCACTTCATTTGAAATGCAAATTTTTCTTAATGCATTTTAATGATGCTCATGAATGCACAAACAACACTAACTAGGGTTTTCTAAAACATGGATGTTACACCATAGCAGTAGCTAGATGGTTGTCTTCTCCTCATTGTGCTTCATTGTTGGATCTTGTGAGCTGCCTAACATGATCAAGATCATCTATCTGTAATTCTATATGTTGTGTTTGTCGGGATCCGATGGATAGAGAATACCATGTCATGTTAATTATCAAGTTATTATACATGTGTTGTTTATGATCTTGCATGCTCTCCGTTTCTAGTAGAGGCTCTGGCCAAGTTTTTACTTTTAACTCCAAGAGGGAGTACTTATGCTCGATAGTGGGTTCATGCCCGCATTGACACCGGGGGAGTGACGAAACCCCTAAGGTTGTGTTGTGCTTGTTGCCACTAGGGATAAAACATTGACGCTATGTCCGAGGATGTAGTTGTTGATTACATTACGCACCATACTTAATGCAATTGTCTGTTGCTAGCAACTTAATACTGGAGGGGTTCGGATGATAACCTGAAGGTGGACTTTTTAGGCATAGATGCAGTTGGATGGCGGTCTATGTACTTTGTCGTAATGCCCAATTAAATCTCACTATACTTATCATGTCATGTATGTGCATTGTTATGCCCTCTCTATTTGTCAATTGCCCGACTGTAATTTGTTCACCCAACATGCTTTTATCTTATGGGAGAGACACCTCTAGTGAACTGTGGACCCCGGTCCATTCTTTAATACTGAAATACAAATCTGCTGCAATACTTGTTTTACTATTTTCTCTGCAAACAATCATCTTCCACACAATACGGTTAATCCTTTGTTACAGCAAGCCGGTGAGATTGACAACCTCACTGTTTCGTTGGGGCAAAGTACTTTGGTTGTGTTGTACGAGTTCCACGTTGGCGCCGGAATCTCCGGTGTTGCGCCGCACTACATCCCGCCGCCATCAACCTTCAACGTGCTTCTTGGCTCCTCCTGGTTCGATAAACCTTGGTTTCTTTCTGAGGGAAAACTTGCTGCTGTGCGCATCATACCTTCCTCTTGGGGTTGCCCAACGAACGTGTGAAATACACGCCATCACTCACCTTAAGGTATACCATGTCTCCAACTTGTGGCTCCCATGTTCTTCTCTTCTGATCTGCATAGCTCTTTTGTCGACTTTGGGCTATCTTCAGTCTGTCTCTTATAATGTCAATGATGTGTTGTTTTTCCTTGACATAGTCGGGGTTGAACTCTTTGCTTGCTCCGGCTTCATACCAACATATCGGTGATCTACACTTCCTTCCATACAGAGCTTCAAATGGTGCCATCTTGATGCTGCTTTGATAGCTATTATTGTATGAAAACTCTGCTAGTGGTAAGTGCTCCTCCCATGATCCTCCGAAATCTAGGGCACAAGCCCTAAGCATATCCTCTAGGATTTAATTTGTTCTCTCTGTTTGTCCACCGGTCTGGGGATGATAAGCGGTACTATAGTCCAATTTGGATCCTAAAGCTTCATGAAGTTGCTTCCAGAATGCTGATGTGAACACGGATCCTCGATCCGATACTATCTTCTTAGGCACTCCATGCTTACTCACGATCTCTTTGATGTAAAGATCGATAAGTTTCTCTCCTTTATCTTGCTGATTTACCGCTAAAAAGTGTGCACTTTTCGTCAACCGGTCCACGATTACCCATATCATGTCCTTCTTTTTATTAGTCATTGGTAGTCCGGTGATGAAATCCACCTATCTCCTCCCATTTCCACTCTGGAATAGGTAAAGGTTGTAACTTCCCTGCCGGACTCTGGTGTTCTGCTTTCACTCTTTGGCAGGTATGGCATTCTGCCACATATTGTGCTATCTCCCTCTTCATGTTATTCCACCGAATAGTTCCTTTAGATCCATGTACATCTTCGTACTCCCGGATGTATGGAGTATGGTGTTTGATGGGCTTCCCGGAGTATTACTTCCTTGATTTCAGCAATATCCGGAACACAAATTCTCTTCTGGAACCATAATGATCCAGATTCTCCACGGTGAAATTCTGATGGTCTTCCTTCATCTATCCTTCTCATCTCCTCCACGATGAATGGATCATCCAGACTGACCCATCATTATCTCATTCTTCGAGGTTGACATTCAACTCATCGGCTACTTGCAACGCCGATAATCCTTCATGGGCTTCCTTCTCCCAAAGTTGTATTTGGCCTTGACTTATTTCCTTCCTCAACTCCGGTGATATTTCTTGTTCCACTCCTCCGGTACTCTTCCTACTCGGGGCATCCGCTACAACATTAGCCTTCCCCGGAGTGTAATTGATTGTCGAGTCATAATCCTTAATCAATTCTAGCCATCTTTTCTCGTCTCATGTTGAGTTCCTTCCGAGTGAAGAAATATTTGAGGCTTTTATGATCCGTATAGAGCTCACACTTAGCTCCATAGAGAAAATGTCTCCATGTTTTGAGTGCAAATACGATCGCGGCTAATTCCAAGTCATGTGTTGGATAATTCACTTCATGAGGTCCGAGTTGCCTCGATCCATAAGATATCACTTTCCGATCTTGCATGAGTACGCAACCCAATCCATGCTTGGATGCGTCACAGTACACGGTGTAATCCTTGCCAACTTCCGGAACTGCTAACACCGGTGCCGTGGTGAGTTTCTCTTTTAGAGTTTGAAAACTCTTCTCACACTCCTCTGACCATACGAATGGTGTGTTCTTCCTTAGCAGCTTCGTCATTGGTCCTGCTATCTTGGAGAATCCTTCAATGAATCTCCGATAGTATCCTGCCATTCCGAGGAATCCTCGGATCTCTTTGACAGTCTTGGGTGCTTCCCATTCTAGAACTGCTGCTACCTTGCTCGGGTTAACATCTATTCCATCTTTACTAATGACATGGCCAAGAAATTCCACTTGATCTAGCCAAAATTCACACTTGCTAAACTTGGCATAGAGTTGATGTTCTCTTAGTGTTTGCAACACTATCCTTAGATGTTCAGCATGTTCAGCTTTATCCTTGGAATAGATCAAGATATCATCGATAAATACGATGACGAACTTGTCTAGACATGGCATGAAAATATTATTCATGAGATTCATGAAAATTACTGGGGCATTGGTTAATCCAAATGGCACTACAAGATATTCATGATGTCCGTATCTTGAAACAAAAGCAGTTTTCGGAACGTCTTCCTTCTTGATCTTTATCTGGTGATAACCGGATCTTAGATCAATCTTGGAAAAGACTCCCGCTCCTCTAACTTGATCAAATAGATCCTGTATTCTTGGAAGTGGATACTTGTTCTTGATTGTGACGTTGTTCAGATTCCTGTAGTCTCCGCACATCCTTCTTCCTCCATCCCTTTTATCTACGAAGATCACAGGTGATCCCCATGGTGAAACACTTTCTTGAATGAATCCTTTCAGTTCCAAATCATCCAGTTGCTCCTTAAGTTCTTTCAACTCCTTGGGCCCCATCTTGTATGGTGCCTTAGCAATTGGAGCTGTTCTTGGGATTAGGTCGATAGTGAATTCTATCTCCCTATCTGGTGGCATACCACGTAATTCCGCAGGAAACACATCCTGGAATTCATTTACTACTGGTATATCTTCTAGCTTCACCTCCTTCATGCTGTTTAGCTGTAGCTCGACTTCGATCTGGGTATGTTTATCTCCTTGATAAATCATTCTACTTCCATCGGGGCTTTTCAACGATACCGTCTTGTTCACACAGTCGATCAATGCTCCATTAGTTTCCAACCAGTTCATACCAAGAGTGACATCAATGTCCTTCATTGGTAAAATGAACAGGTCCGCGTCAAACGCGCACTTATTGATCATGATGACTTGTTTTTGTTTGGTATGGGTTACTACTATCGTTCCCCCGCGAAAGTATGGTTATGGGTGTATCTAACTTAGTGCAACTAATCCCATGTTTGATGATGAATTGTTGAGAAATGAATGATGTAGTTGCACCGAGTATCAAAAAGTACTTTGCCAGGATGAGTGAGTATCCGGAGCGTACCTATCACCGCCCGATCGGAGTTGACCACCTCCTCCGGACTAGTGCGGCTCAGCTTGCCGAAGGGCTTCTTATTCTTCCAGCTCCCTCCGGTGTTTCCTCGATTTCCTCCTCCTCCAGATTGACCTCCTCCAGTGTTTCTCTTGGGGCAGTCCTTCAGCATGTGCCCCTCCTGGCGACAACCAAAGCATATAATCTTTGGCTTCTTACAATCTTTCGCGACATTGAAGGAGATATGCCCTAGAGGCAATAATAAAGTGGTTATTATTTATATCTTTATGTTTATGATAAATGTTTATATATCATGCTATAATTGTATTAACCGAAACATTAGTACATGTGTGATATGTAGACAAACAAAGAAGTCCCTAGTATGCCTCTTAACAAGCTTGTTGATTAATGGATGATTAGTTTCATAATCATGAACATTGGATGTTATTAATAACAAGGTTATGTCATTGTATGAATGATGTAATGGACACACCCATTTAAGCATAGCATAAGATCTCGTCATTAAGTTATTTGCTATAAGCTTTCGATACATAGTTACCTAGTCCTTATGACCATGAGATCATGTAAATCACTTATACCGGAAAGGTACTTTGATTACACCAAACACCACTGCGTAAATGGGTGGCTATAAAGGTGGGATTAAGTATCCGGAAAGTATGAGTTGAGGCATATGGATCAACAGTGGGATTTGTCCATCCCGATGACGGATAGATATACTCTGGGCCCTCTCGGTGGAATGTCGTCTAATGTCTTGCAAGCATATGAATGAGTTCATAAGAGACCACATACCACGGTACGAGTAAAGAGTACTTGTCTGGAGACGAGGTTGAACAAGGTATAGAGTGATACCGAAGATCAAACCTCGGACAAGTAAAATATCGCGTGACAAAGGGAATTGGTATTGTATGTGAATGGTTCATTCGATCACTAAAGTCATCGTTGAATATGTGGGAGCCATTATGGATCTCCAGATCCCGCTATTGGTTATTGGTCGGAGGGAGTACTCAACCATGTCCGCATAGTTCACGAACCGTAGGGTGACACACTTAAAGTTGGATGTTGAAATGGTAGTACTTGAATATGGAATGGAGTTCGAATATTTGTTCGGAGTCCCGGATGAGATCCCGGACATCACGAGGAGTTCCGGAATGGTCCGGAGAATAAGATTCATATATAGGAAGTCATATTCCAAGTTTGGAAATGATCCGGTGCATTTATGGCAGGTTCTAGAAGGTTCTAGAAAAGTCCGGAAGAAACGCACTATGGAAAGTGGAGTCCCGGAAGGACTCCACAAGCTTGACCAGCCAAACCCTAAAGGAGGAGTCCCAGGTGGGTGATGACCCACAAGTATAGGGGGTGTATCGTAGTATCTTCGATAAGTAAGAATGTCGATCCCAACGAGGAGCAGAAGGTGTTGACAAGCAGTTTCGATGAAGGATTCACTGTAAATGCTCACGGACAAGTATTCGGGGGTTTTGATGTAACAGTTGAATAAAGTACGAGTATGTAAAGTGCGAGAGTAACAATTGCAGCGAGTGGCCCAATCCTTTTTAGCACAAAGGACAAGCCGGTTTGTTTACTTATAATGACCAAACGTTCTCGAGGACACATGGGATTTTAGTCTAGTGCTTTCGCTACATACGGCTAAATAATCTTCATTGTTATGATAAGTGTTGTGTGGGTGAACCTATGCTAATGTACCGCCCTTCCTAGGACTAAATACATACTTGTGATTATACCCCTTGCAAGCATCCGCAACTACAAGAAAGTAATTAAGAATAAATCTAACCACAGCCTTAAACTCGAGATCCCGCGATCCCTCCCGCATCGATATACCAACGGGGGTTTAGGTTTCGTCACTCCGGCAACCCCGCAATTAGCAAACGAATACAAGATGCATTCCCCTAGGCCCATAAATGGTGAAGTGTCATGTAGTCGACGTTCACATGACACCACTAGAAGAATAACACCACAACTTAAATATCACACCATTGAATATTACTCAACCATAGTTCACTACTAACATTTAGACTTCACCCATGTCCTCAAGAACTAAACGAACTACTCACGAGACATCATATGGAACATGATCAGAGGTGATATGATGATGAATAACAATCTGAACATAAACTTGGTTCAATGGTTTCACTCAATAGCATCAACAACAAGTATAGATCGATACCGGGAGAGTTTCCCCTATCAAACAATCAAGATCAAACCCAAATTGCTACGGCGGTGACGGTGTCCAGCGGTGATGACGGCGGTGATGATGGTGGAGATGATGATGATGATGGTGGAGATGATGATGATGATGGTGATGATGTCCAGCTCGATGTCGGTGACGATGTCGTCGATTTCCCCCTCCCGGAGGGAATTTCCCCGGCGGATTCCTGCCCGCCGGAGAGCTCTTTCTCTCTCGGTGTTCTTCCGCCCCGCGAGGCGGCTGTAACTCTTCGTGAGGTACCCCCTCCGGCTTAGGTCTTCGGGACGAAGGGTTTGGCGAAGAAAAGGAGGCGAAAGGGGTCGTGGGCCCCTCACACCACATGGCGGCGCGGCCGGGGCCCGGGCCGCGCCGCCCTAGGGTGTGGGCCCACCCCGGCTCCTCCCGGCTCCTCCTTCCGGCTTCCTTCGTCATCTTGAAAAATAGGATTTTTGGTATAATTTCCTTCCACAGTTGATCTTCCGAAATATTGCGTTCGACGGTGCTTTTTCCAGCAGAATCTCGGCTCCGGTGTTCGATCCTCCAATAATGATGAAACATGCAAAATAGATGAAATAACATAAGTATTGTGTCCCAATATGAAATATATCAATGAATAACAGCAAATTATGATATAAAATAGTGATGCAAATTGGACGTATCAACTCCCCCAAGCTTAGACTTCGCTTGTCCCCAAGCGAAATCGAACTCGATAAACATGACCACATGTTTATGGAGTGAAGAGTCGATAAATAGAATACGGACAAGAAGCATCATATTCATTCACACAGGACATTATAGTAAACAACCTCTTATAACTCATATTGAAACAAGTATAAGGTAATCACAAGTAAAGGTGCATGAGAGATCATAATTGGTGATGGCAAACTTCGTTCTTGGTCAGAGAACAATTAATAGATTATATTTATCTTATTGAGCAGCGCTCTCATGTTAAAGTTTATAATGCACAACTTGCATACTCAATCATAATGGTCTCTTCATAATCATTGATAACTTGCAAAGCTATATTCATTCAGATAAAACTTGTACTAAACAAGGAAGAATAAAAGACATGATGAAGCAAATCACAATATAATGGTTTGATCACAACTACTCAAATGCTTGCTTGAGATGGAGGGAAATAGGTTTACCGACTCAACATAAAGTAAAAGACAGGCCCTTCGCAGAGGGAAGCAGGGATTAAATCATGTGCTAGAGCTCTTTCAGTTTTGAAATCATATAGAGATAATAAAAGTAACATTTTGAGAGGTGTTTGTTGTTGTCAACGACCGGTAGCGGGTACTCTAACCCCCTTGCCGGACAACCTCCTAAGAGCGGCTCCCATATTATTTTCATTTTGTGTGGCACTCCTTCCAACCTTTCTTTCACAAACCATGGCTAACCGAATCCTCGGGTGCCCGCCAACAATCTCATACCATGAAGGAGTGCCTTTTTATTTTAGCTTTATGATGATGATGACACTCCCCCAACCTTTGCTTACACAAGCCATGGCTAACCGAATCCTTCGGGTGCCGTCCATCAATCACATACCATGGAGGAGTGTCTATTTAGTTTAATTAATTTGGGACTCGGGAATCCCATTGCCAGCTCTTTTTGCAAAATTATTGGATAAGCGGATGAAGCCACTAGTCCATTGGTGGAAATTGCCCAACAAGATTGAAAGATAAAACACCACATACTTCCTCATGAGCTATGAAACATTGACACAAATAAGAGATACTAAGTTTTGAATTGTTTAAAGGTAGCACATGAAGTATTTACTTGGAATGGCAGAAAATACCATGTAATAGGTAGGTATGGTGGACACAAATGACATAGGTTTGGTTGAAGGTTTGGATGCACGAGAAGTATTCCCTCTCAGTACGGGTCTTTGGCTAGCAAGGTTAATTAGCAAGCATAAGAGTCGAGGGAAACAAACAAATATACATATGATAGAAACAATCATGCATCTTCCTTGTAAGCACAAACAATTTTAACTTCAGAATAATGAGCTATGAGCTAACAAGAAAGACAATGAAACATCTACATGTATTTCTCTTTTCTATTTAAACCTCAAAGTGTTGTTGCTATTGACCAATGCTAAGTTTGCCAAAACCAAATAGATTTATTCAATGCTCCCAAAGTGATACCAATACTAACAACAAGATGAATCATAGAGATTGCAAACTAAAATAAGATGTGCAATATGTAAATGATAAGACTTCTCATTAATATTCCATATCGATAACTCACACCAAGGGATACATAGACAACTAAAGGAGAGATACTTCCAAACGCAACCCATCTTATACGATAACTTCCCTATTCATGATATGACACTACTTGACAATAAAAGTAAAAGGTAGTGATAATGTGATACCGCGGCACTCCCCAAGCTTGGAACAAACCAAGGGGATGCCAATACCGATGATGAATTACTCCTGAGGAGATGGTGGTGATGAATTCCTCCCGAGCTTCTTAATAAGCTCCTTCGTCTTCAGTTTCTCAGCTTGATAATTCTGCACTAAGATTCGAAGAGATTCATTGTTATCCGAAGTTGGCGATGACGACCTTGTGACGCGAATCGAGTGGTATTCAATCAATCTTCGGAGACGGCAGTTCTCCTCCTGGAGTATCTCCACTTCTCTTCTCGAGCCCGATATTGATCACAAAACTCATCGGTAACCCGTAGAACTTCTTCCATCATGGGGAAAGAGTCGAGGCTAAGAGCTGGTGATAAAGGTCCCCGCAGGTCATGAGAAAAAGAACGTCGAGTGTCAACGAGATCCCACCAAGATTTGCTTGCTCCCTCCAACTCGCTGCTCTTGTCTTGATGGCACCTCCTTCACTTCTTCCTCCGAAAGCCCCTTGCCCTTGTTGTTGGAGGCCATGGTGCTTCTAGACTAAAAACAGATCCCGGCGTAAACAGCTCGAAACAAAACACGTCGAAAACACGATATACGGACCTCCGGGGGTCCGGGGATTATATAGCAAAAATTTTCTCGACAAAAGGAAAGTACCAGATCGAACCAGAGTCGGAAAGGGGCGACGGGGCGACCAAACCCTAGGTCGGCGCGGGCCCTGGCTAGGCCGCGCCGGCCTATGGTGCCACGCCCTCGTGCGTCCTTTCCACTCCGTTTCGAACTCGTAATTTCTCATATTTTCCAAAAACAGCGAAAATATTGTTCGGAAAGTAAATTGCGTACTTTTCATTACCAGCACTGTTACCTATTCAAAGTCGAGTTCGGCGGACTCGTCAATTTGTCCTTTGATGAAAGCTTCCGGTGTTTCCACTTGAATAATATCAACATCAACATTATAAGAATCACCCGAGATATAATGCTTGAGTCTTTGTCCATTCACCACTTGCGTAGCATTGCCTTGGAGAGAGCTAATCTTGATTGCTCCCGAGCGATACACCTCCTCGACAACATATGGTCCTTCCCATTTCGAGAGTAATTTCCCGCAAAGAATCCGAGACGAGACCGATACAATAGGACTTTATCCCCAATATTAAACTCTCTTTTGATGATCCTCCTATCATGCCATTTTTTAACTTTTTCTTTAAAGAGTTTAGCATTTTCATAAGCTTCACTTCTCCATTCATCTAGAGAACTTAATTGTAGCAACCTCTTATCACCGGCAAGTTTAGGATCTTTATTTAATTCTCTAACAGCCCTATAAGCTTTGTGTTCTAGCTCTAAAGGTAAATGACAAGCTTTTCCGTAAACCATTTTATAAGGTGACATTCCCATGGGGTTTTTATAAGCAGTTCTATAAGCCCATAGTGCATCCTTCAATTTACTAGCCCAATTCTTTCTAGATTTATTAACGGTTTTTCGCAAGATAGATTTAATCTCTCTATTTGATAATTCTACTTGACCACTAGTTTGAGGATGATAAGCGGAAGCAATTCTATGATTAATACCATACTTAGCAAGAGTTTTTCTAAAACCTCCATGAATAAAATGAGAACCTCCATCAGTCATAATATATCTAGGCACTCCAAATCTAGGAAAAATAATATCTAAAAGCATTTTTAAAGAGGTCTCACCATCAGCACTTTTTGTAGGTATGGCTTCCACCCATTTAGTAACATAATCAACGAGCAACAAGTATATGAGTGTTACCTTTTGAAGAGGGAAAAGGTCCCATGAAGTCAAATCCCCAACAATCAAACGGTTCAATAACAAGAGTATAATTCATAGGCATTTCATTGCGTCCGGAGATATTACCAACCCTTTGGCATTCATCACAAGATAAAATAAACTTTCTCGCATCCTTGAAGAGAGTTGGCCAATAAAAACCTGATTGTAGAACTTTTTGCGCGGTTCTATCTCCGGCGTGATGTCCTCCATAAGCACCGCCATGACATTTACTCAATATCTCTTGTTGTTCATATTCGGGAACACATCTTCGCATAATACCATCCACTCCTTCTTTATATAAGTGTGGGTCATCCCGGAAATAATGCCTCAAATCATAAAAGAATTTCCTCCTTTGCTGAGCTGAAAAGGTTGGAGGCAAGTACTTGGAAACAATAAAGTTAGCATAATCAGCATACCAAGGACTGTCTCGCGAGCTCACCTTTATCACAGCCAATTGTTCATTTGGAAAACTATCATTAACAGGAACAGGATCATAAGCAATATTTTCCAATCTAGACAAATTATCAGCAACAGGATTATCAGCACCTTTCCTATCTACAATATGTAAATCAAATTCTTGCAAAAGAAGTACCCATCTAATAAGCCTCGGCTTAGCATCTTTCTTTGTCATTAGGTATCTAATTGCAGCATGATCAGTATGAATAGTAACTTTTGAATCAACAATATAAGATCTAAATTTATCACAAGCAAAGACTACAGCTAATAATTCCTTTTCAGTTGTAGCATAATTTCTTTGAGCAGCATCAAGAGTTTTACTAGCATAATGAATAACATTCAGTTTTTTATCTACTCGTCCAAGAACATGCCTACAAGAAAATCACTAGCATCACACATAATTTCAAATGGTAAATTCCAATCAGAGGTTCAACTATAGGAGCAGTTGTTAAGGCTTTCTTAAGAGTTTCAAAAGCTTCCTTACAATCATCATCAAAAACAAATGGTACATCTTTTTGAAGAAGATTAGTAAGAGGCTTTGAAATCTTGGAAAAATCTTTAATAAACCTCCTATAAAACCCAAGCATGACCAAGAACACTACGAATACCTTTAACATCCCTCGGATAGGGCATCTTCTCAATTGCTTCAACTTTAGCTCTATCAACTTCAATACCTCTCTCGGAAATTTTATGTCCCAATACAATTCCTTCATTAACCATAAAGTGGCATTTCTCCCAATTAAGAACAAGGTTAGTTTCTTCACATCTCTGCAAAACTTTTTCAAGGTTTCGCAAGCAACTATCAAAAGAACACTAGTAGGAAAACCCTTATAGGCGAAGCTTAGTTCTGTGGCGCACCGTTTTGAGTGCGCCACAGAAACTTATTTTGTGGCGCACGAAGCTCGGTGCGCCACAGAAATAGCTTAATTTTGTGGCGCACTACTAAACCGTGCGCCACAAAAACTTGGTGGGCCCCACACCCTGTCACCCCCAATCATTGGTTTTACAATTTCTATGGCGCACAAACCTCGGTGCGCCACGAAATTACTTCTTCGTGGCGCACGGCGATAGTGCGCCACAAAAATAAGGTATTCCGTGGCGCATCGTATTGTGTGCGCCACGAAATAAGTTATTCTGTGGCGCATTGCGCTCGGTGCGCCACGAAATAAGCTATTCTCGTGGCGCACTGTGGTTGGTGCGCCACGGAATTAGCGAACCAGATCTACAAAAGTGAGCAACCTCCCACCTACCACACTACACAAGCCATTCTTCTTCCTCCATCTAGCTCGTCCCCCCCTTCTCTCTCATACCATTTTGACTCCACTTTTCACTTTCTTGGGTATTTATTGCACTTACTTTGGTTGATACTTAATTGGAGTTGAGGAGAAGGCTCTCCATACTCTCTCCTCCTCTCGAAGTCATCGATCGCGGTCTCGTCTCGGTATCGAATCTAGAAGGTGAGTAGTTGGAGGAGACATACATATGCTTGGAGGAGACATGCATATGCTTGTAGATCTTGTGTGGCCGTCGTGTGTATGGATGCTTGTTGCAGGTGAAGCGCTTGTGTGTGTGCCGGTGTGGTGCATGGATGTTTGCCGAAATGTTGATTCATTTCCGTTTCGGCAAGTTTTGCACTACCCATATGTCCTACTTTGAGGAGAGGTCATGCCGAATTTTTCCACTCCATGTAATACCTTGAGGAGAGGTACGGCCCATGCATGTGTGTGCATTTGGTGCGGTTCTAATTTCCTGTTCTATGTATACCATTTGCCGGCAAGCATGGTCCTCTCGATGAGTTCCGCTCGAATCTCTAGATACAAGATAGACGCGAAGGAGGACATGATTCGGAACAATAGGCGCCGGATAAGATGTCCGTGTCGATCATGCAAACTCGAGCGCTGGATCAACCCGATTCCGGACAACCGGAGGAGCACCTGCCGAGGCACGGTTTCATGCAAGACAACCAGGCGCGGCCGGCCCCATCAAATGGTGCGCATGAAGACCATGTCGAGCGAGATGACTATCATCATGAAGAAGACTATCATCATGCCGACGGGGACTATCATCATGAAGAAGAAGTCGACGGAGAAGATCATCATGAAGAAGAAGATGCCGGCGGAGAAAATCATCATGATGAAGAAGAAGATTCCGGCGCGACCACGCTAATTTCGGCCTTGCGGGACTCTCATGTTCAAGATCTTCTCCTCCAGGAGACGAGCAACGATAGAGTTGCAGCTAGAGAGAGAGCCAAGCTGTCGCAAATGGAGAAAGACGGGATGACTCCGATCTTTCCCGGGTGTCGTCCGCAGGATACGCGCTTGCATGTAACGCTTGATTACCCGCAGATGAAGACGCAGAACAAGTGGACCGATTCCAGCTTCGAGCAAGAGCTTAAAATTCCGGCACGATCGTCTCCCGGAGGGGAACACATTGCCAAGTAGTACCGAGGAGGCCAAGAAAGTCGTGTGTCCCCTTGACCTACCGCACGAAAAATACCACGCCTGCATTAATGATTGTGTGATTTATAGGTGCGAGTACAAGGACAGAACCACATGTCCGGTGTGTGGCCACGGACGGTACAAGGTTGGGAACAAGAAGGTACCTCGAAAGGTGGTATGGTACTTTCCTATCACTCCCCGTCTGCAGCGGTATTTCGTGGACCCTAAGGAAGCAAAGCTCATGCAATGGCACGAGGAAAGGCGGAAGCCCGAAGAAGATCCGGAGATGGGCTATATGCTGACACACCCTTCAGACGCTGGACAGTGGCAAACATTGGACATCGCCTTCCCTAGGTTCGGGGGCGACGCAAGGAACATCAGGCTGGGTATGAGCACCGATGGACTCAATCCGTTCGGCAACCCGAGTAGCACGCATAGCACCCGGCCTGTGTTTGTATGGCCTTACAACCTACCCCCGTGGCTGTGCACCAAGCAAAGGTACATACACCTGAGTATTCTCATTCAGGGGCCGAAACAACCAGGTGTCGACATGCATTTGTATCTCGGGCTGCTGAAAGAGGAGTTAGACACGTTGTGGAAGACGCCACCCCGTACGTGGGACGCCTACACTAGAACTTATTTCGATATGAGAGCCGCGTTGATCACGACGGTCACGGACTATCCTGGTTACGCATATGTATCCGCCGGGTGGGCCACGGATTCAACGGCTGTGTGAAGTGCATGGACGATACCCCGCATCTACAACTACCAAGGGATCCCGGGTCCTCGAAAACCGTCTACCCGGGTGCTCGAAGGTGGCTTCGCTTGGATCACCCGTGGAGAAAACGCGGTGATCTGTTCAATGGTAAAGATGAGCCCGATGGACCCCCACGCCCGAGGAGCGGCGCAGAAATCGATGATCTTCCGAAAAATTGGAAGGAGTGCCCAGCGCCGGGAAAGAAGCGACCGAAGCCAGAGCCGCTGCTCGGTGTATGGAAAGCGAGGTCTGTTTTCCACGACTTGGAGTACTGGAAGGTCCTCCACACGCCCCAAAGCCTCGATGTCATGCACATTACGAAGAACATTACCGAGAGTCTGCTTGGCACTCTTTGCAACTCAGAGAAGTCCAAGGATGGACCGAAAGCAAGATACGATCTTAAACATTTTGGCATCAGGAAAGATCTTCAAGCCCCGATACCGACGATGATGATGATGATGATGATGATGATCGACGGAAGGGACTCAACGTCTCCGTAAAGGGCTAAGAAGAACGCGGTGCAGCTTCCCGCTGCTCGCTTCACAACGAGTCCGGAGGAGCTCGAGCAGTTTTTCAGGTGCCTCCTAGGAGTGAAAGTTCCTTACGGTTACTCGGGGAATATAAGCAGATATCTGGACGTAGCGAAGAAGAGGTTCACCGGGATGAAGTCTCACGATTGCCACGTGCTAATGACGCGAGATACTTCCCGTTGCGATCCGAGGCATAATGGACGAGCACGTCCGTGATACGCTGTTTGGCCTATGCAACTTTTTTGACGTTATCACCGGGAAGTCGATCGGCGTGAGGCAGCTCAAGATGCTACAGGATGAGATCGTGGTGATACTATGTGAGCTCGAGATTTACTTCCCGCCTGCATTCCGTGATATATGCGTCCATCTCCTTCTCCATGTCGTTGAAGACATCAAGCAGCTCGGCCCAACGTTCCTCCACAACATGATGCCTTTCGAAAGGCAGAACGGTGTCATGAAAGGATACGTTCGCAATAGGGCCCGTCCGGACGCAAGCATGGCCAAGGGGTTTCTAACCTACGAGTGCATCTCCTTCTGCCAGAATTATCTAAGCACCGAGGACGACGAGGATCATGTTGGTCTACCACCCAGGACGCACCTCGGGAGGCTCGCTGGAGTCGGTCACCGCGAGGGCTACCGCTCGGTCCATGTCGGCATTGAAAATCGACGCGACGACTTTGACAGGGGCTCACCGGGTCGCGCTACAACACTTAAAACTGACCGAACCTTTCGTGCAAGAGCACAAAAGCATGGTCGAGCAGAATTACATCGATATGGGCCGGCCGAGGAAGATGGGAGACGTAACCAAAAAGCACAACTCCAGCTTCACGCGTTGGTTCAAGCAAACTCAACTCGGTTGAAGCACGAGAGAAATACGCCTTCTACCGAAGATGAAAAACTCATATACACCTTATCACAGGGACCCGCGCATAACGTAAGGACCTATCGAGGGTACGACATCAACGGTTACGTGATTCTACACCGAGGAAAAGGACAGAAATAGTGAAAATCAAAACTCGGGAGTAACTATGCTTGTCATACGCCGATGACGAGACTAATGTCAAGGAAAGATTTTTTGGAAGGATCGAGGAGATATGGGAGCTCAATTACTGTGGAGAGACGGTGCCAATGTTTCGTGTGAGATGGGCCAAGAAGGTCGAAAAAGAAGGCCGATATTTCACAACCATGGTTATACCCGATGCAAAATCGAAGAACGCATCCGCGAAAAATGAGCCATGGGTACTCGGTAGCCAAGTTGACCAATGCTTCTTCATCACCGATCCGTCGAGGCCTAGCCGTGTTGTCGTGAGGAGGGGCAAGAGGAGCATCATAGGAATGCAAGGAGACGCCAACGAGGAAGACTTGGACAAGAACGGTGACCCGAAGATGGAGGAGGAATTCGACGGAGCACTTCGACATGCCTACTACTAGTAAAGTAAGAAGGAAGACCTCCCTACCCTCTAAAGGTTGTCCATTCACGCGAAGAAATCTCAAGGTGGCCGGTATAAAGTATTCAACCGCCAACAACCGAAAGGGCAAGAAGATTGCGAAGAGACGCTAGAGCTCGGAGCCGGGACGAAGAAGATCTTTTTTTGGTGTATGTGTGTGTGACAAGTACATGCATGTGTGTGTGAGAGAGACAAGAACATGTGTGTGTGAGACAAGTAATTTGTAATTGAAAATCTCTAGTAATTATTATTAAATGTTGTGTTGTTTCTTGAAAATGTAACAAAAACATTTTTAAAAAGGGAAAAAAGTAGGGGCAACCAGGGTTCGAACCCGGGTTACCCAAGCCTACCGATGGGCTTAACCATCGGGCTAATCGTTGTGTTTCGACGGAACACAACATTAGCCCGAGTTGTTTACCAAGTCGGTAAATTACGTGGCGCACCTAGTACGCATGCGCCATAGAATTCCTTAATTCTGTGGCGCATGTCCCGCTTGGTGCGCCACAGAATTAAGGAATTCTATGGCGCATGCACAACTAGGTGCGCCACAGAATTTACTGACTTGGTGAAATATGATGTATATGGTGGATATTTTTGCAGGGATTTCATTGAGTTGCCCATTTCTCCCGAAGCGTTGATTAACTTCCGTTTCGGTTGAGAAATGGGCACTCCTACGTAGAAAAATTAGCAAAAGTCATGCCGAATTTTCTGGTTGACTTTTGTACTAACTTGTTGCCTCTTTTTAATGAAGTGCAAATAAACATGTCGGGCAACACTTCTAAGCCCGGGAGCCGAACGAAGAAGCGAGAGAGGCCAACAAGGACTTCGGGAGGGCTACGAGCAGCCCCGGAAGGCCGCCGCCGAGTCGCCCGACGATGAGGAAGAGGGCCGGGACGCCGCCTCCGAGGGAGAGGGCCGGGACACCGCCTCCGAGGGAGAGGGCCGGGGGCCGCCGCCGACACCGGCGACGATGACGATACCCGGGACGACGCCGCCCGGACCGGTGAAGAGACGGCCGGTGAAGAGAACGCGGCCAACCGCACGGAAGGTGATAGCGGCGGCAACCCTCGGGAGGGTAAGAAGAAGAGGACGGCGAGGAGGCCAAGGAGGGATCGGAGGCCGCAAGTGCTCGCCAACGTCACCGATCATTTCACGGTAGTCTCCGAAAGTGGCCTACCCTTGGAGCCTTCGTGGGTTGCCAAAGGGTACGGCATGCAACTAGGGTGCATCGTCCGGTGAAACCGTGCCGATCCTAACTCGGGACCTCGAAGCAAGGAGAACGAGGCTATCTGGCGCATGCACAACTAGGTGCGCCATCGGAATTTACCGACTTGGTGAAATGAGCGGTTCGCTCTTCCCCCATCTCTCTCTTCCCCATTCGTATCCGCGTGACGAACCCTAGCTTCCACCGCCGCCTAGCACTCGCCACCGCCGCCTAGCACCACCGAGCGGGGAGGAAGAGGAGGAGGAGGAGGACCACCCCGCCCACGCTGCGAGCAGGAGGAGGAGGACCACCCCGCACACGCCGCGAGCGAGGAGGAGGAGGACCACCCCGCCCGCGCCGCGGCGAGCGCAGGAGGAGGAGGAGGAGGACCATCGCCTGCGCTCGCCATCACCGCCTAGCGCCGCCGTCGGTGAGATCCCTCCCTCTCCCCTGTGCCTCCCTCCCTCTCCCTTGTGCCTCCCTCCCTCTCCCCTGTGCCCCGGCCCCTCCCTCTCCCCTGTGCCCCGGCCCCTCCTCGCCTCTCAATTTGGTTCTCAATTTGCTTAATTTCTTCTCTGGTGATGTAGTTAATTTTGATTGAGCAATTGACAATGTTGCATATACATATAGTCAAATAGAATTTTGATGGTCAGTATGAATTTTGATGTAGTGCTGCTATAGCTTATGTGGACATTCAATTTATGAATTTTGATGTGTTAGTCAAATAGAAATTTGATGGTCGGTATGAATTTTGATTTAGACGAGATGATAAGAATTTTGAAAATGTTTAAAAGAGGGTTAACGGAATATATTGAGCAGTAGCTACTTGGTCACATGTCAAATGTTTAAACCTATGAATGCCTATGATCCTATAGCACCCCAATTTTGCTTCCCCCAAATAATGCATTGGATGATGCTTTCATGAATATATTGGCGGTGAGCTACTTGGTCACATGTCATGATATACCGTTACTTGCTGGGGTTTCAAGATAATAATGCTACTAGTACATGAAATGCTGCTTGTTTGAATTTAGAGATAAAAAAGCTACCTGCCTACTATTTGAATGAACAAGCTACAACCTACTATTTGGGAATAAAAATAAAAATGAACAAGCTAATGTTGTTGTTGTTTCTCTCATACTGTAAATGATGCTCATGCTCACATGTTGGCGTAGCTACTGGTTGGCTTGCTCTTGGTTATGAAGAAGCATATCTGCCTTTTTAAATTTAAGCTTGTATTCTTGGTTATGAAGAAGCATATCTTGCCTTTTTAAATTTAAGTAATTATCTACCAAAAATTTAAGTAATTATGAGTAATAGCATTTTCATTTGAAGACACTAGCATTTCCATATGATGCTCAAGCTACGCTATTTAATTATCTCTGGAATTTTATATGTTGATGTTCTTTATTGCTACTGCTAGCTAGGATTTGTTAGGTTTTTTAATACAAATGAAAAAATGAACAAGCTAATCATGAAATGAAATCTTGCCTAGTTGATTTTGAATGAAATGCTACTGCCTACTATTGAAGTCATTTTTCTAAGTCATTAGCTACTATGCCTTGGCTGCACTAAATATGCTAACAGTTGGTTAAAAGATGCTCCGAGGTTTGTTGTAGTGCTCCAGAGTGATTGCTCGAGGTTTTGTTTGATGTATTGTAGATTCTCCAGGTTAATTTGTTGTAGATGCTCCAGGTTAATAATATTTGTTGTATTGATGCTCTAGGTTAATAATACCAGCTGTATTGATGCACCATGTTTTGTTTGATGTATTGTAGATGCTTGAGGTTAATTTGTTGTAGTGCTCCAGAGTTAAAAAAATAGGAACTATATATGTCCAGCAATATATGTCCAGGTTTTACTGGTTTTATGGTGGATATGGTGGATATATGGTGTATATGGTGGATATTTTTGCAGGGATTTCATTGAGTTGCCCATTTCTCCCGAAGCGTTGATTAACTTCCGTTTCGGTTGAGAAATGGGCACTCCTACGTAGAAAAATTAGCAAAAGTCATGCCGGATTTTACTGGTTGACTTTTGTACTAACTTGTTGCCTCTTTTAATGAAGTGCAAATAAACATGTCAGACAACACTTCTAAGCCCGGAGCCGAGCGATGAAGGCGAGAGAGGCCAACAAGGACTTACGGGAGGGCTACGAGCAGCCCGGGAAGGCCGCCGCCGAGTCGCCGACGATGAGGAAGAGGGCGGGACGCCGCCTCCGAGGGAAGGGCCGGGACACTGCCTCTCGAGGGAGAGGGCCGGGGGCCGCCGCCGAGCACGGCGACGATGACGATGCTACGGGACAGACGCCGCCCAGACCGGTGAAGAGACGGCCGGTGAAGAGACGCGGCCAACCGCACGGAAGGTGATGAGCGGCGGCAACCCTCGGGAGGGTAAGAAGAAGAGGACGGCGAGGAGGGCAAGGAGGGATCGGAGGCCGCAAGTGCTCTGCCAACGTCACCGATCATTTCACGGTAGTCTCCGAAAGTGGCCTACCCTTGGAGCCTTCGTGGGTTGCCAAAGATGTACTGGCATGCAACTAGGGTGCATCGTCACGTGAAGCACGTGCCGATCCTAACTCAGGACCTCGGAAGCAAGGAGAACACGAGGCTATCGTCCAATCCCTCCTCCGGAAGCTTCTACTAACGATACACGTTCCCGAGCCGTTAAATAAGAAGGTGGACTCTTTCAGCTCTCACGAAGATGGCTTACCGCCTTGAGCAGCTGGAAGAGCCGGTTGAAGGGAAAGATCGAGGCCGTGAAAGCTCAGAGAGGATAATAGCAAAACTCGTCGCTCTCCTTAGAAGACTTTAATGCATTCAAGTCTTACTTGCGAGTGATCGCTGTTAAAAAATGGACACTGGGGGAAGAAAATGCGGGATTTGAACTTAGGGACCCACCATTGCGAAGCGGCAGTTACTCGAGGAAAACAGCCCACTTGGGACAAGGAGGATGCTCGAGATGGTACGTCCTGGGAAAGAAAACCCACGGCACAAAATCCGGGATGAACAGGCTAGGAACTTTGTCCCGGTCCCGCTACTACTTAGGTCGGAAGGCGGGGAATTTATTACGGATCACCGAAGACGTGAAGGGTTTCGAGAGAGTGCACTGGTAAGGATAGTTCTATATTATTTCGCTCATCTTATTAGGCATGAAGCGCAAATGGGCTAACCTTAAGTTCCCTTTGTCTAAGGGATGAAGAGTTGACGAAGGTCGCCCGTCGTCCCGAGGGTCGACGGAACGTGGGACACGCCTTTCATGGGCGATGAACAAGTACAAGGAGAGGGCCGGACAAGCCACCGGCGTGACGCTGGCCGTGTGTCCGGCTTTGGCACAAGTATGAAGCTATCCGAGTACTACGGATCGGATGCCAAGACGAGAAAGTTGGAGAGGAGGTCATCGGCCAAGGATAAATCCGAGGTTCGGGAGCTGAAGAAGAAGGTGGAGTCACTAGAGAAGTGCATGGCCGAAAGCCGTGGAGAACACGGTAGATGATGAACAAGTTATTGGACGAGAAGATCCGACGGATCATCCCCCACAGGTTGATTGAGGGGTTAGTTGCGCGGAATGCGGGAGGTCAGAGTGAGGCCGATACATGTGCCCAGCCTTAGCGGCGGCAACTCAAAGCTTCCGCGTGTCGCCGACGGTGCCGCTCCACCGACGCCGCGCGTCGAGCTCCACGAGACGCCGCCGTGGCTCCAGCTCGCCGCTTCGCAGCTCCAGCTGGTCGCATCGAGCGCCCCCGACGCCGCCCTTGTGTCATCGGTGGCCGAGATCGACGCCATCAAGGAGGTAAACTCATTAGTTACTCCTTCGCGTCATCTTCTTTAACTATATATGCCTTTACATGCTGCCATCTCACGATGCCCAACATGACGCCTGACTCAGGATGAGACAATGCATACTTAGCACCGCATGGTGGAGCCCGGCAGAGTTGGTGGAAGTTGCTAGCGGCTTGTCATGGCTTCCCGCGTTATGCACGGCGCCATTGACGGGAAGACGTGGCGAAGGTCAAGTTGGTAATGGTAGTGCGGAGTACCTGCTTCATCCCCCGCTGGCCTCACGGCGCAGCGGAAGAAGGCGAGGTTTTGTCCTTGGGGATTGACCTCATGGCTTATGAAATGGCGAAGAACCGGATCAAATGCGGAGGGGTCTTAGAGTTGTAAGAGAAGCACAGCGCCACCTCCCTATCCTTCGAGCCCCAGATACTGCCACGCCGACGACACCCTTAAGGAAGCAGCGGTCGCCGCCCCTACCGAAGGAACCGGCGAGTCGCCGCCGCCACCGGAAGGAACCGCCGATCGCCGTCTCCACCAGGCGCCCTAAACGATTCGTTGGGGCCGCTACGCAACGACCGCCTACTAGGCGCTGCGGTACGCCAGCGGCGGCATCGCAACGCCACCACCTAAGGTCCAGGACATGGCGCCACTTGATGGCAATGATGTAGATGATGATGATGACATCGATGCCCTACATCAACAACCTGGCGCTTGCAGCCAAGATATGTGCATGCCTCCTATGGATGAACAAGCCTTCCGCTTTACGGCGATCAACTCAGTGCGTCCCCCTACGAGTCAGAGCGGCGCCTGGTCTTCCGCGGGTCTTTCTCAGGGCACTCCCCTCCAGGAGTGGCAATCCAGCTCAAGTCAAGCACTGCTACCGTTTTCCAGCCCTAACAGCTGTTAAAGGCGATCGCCGGGGATCACCCAAATCCAGCACAACCTCGGAAGCACCACAGCGCCCGAAGCACCACCATCAGCTACAAGCACCCGGTGGGTCAAGTGAAAAGGGAAGGAAGAGAGGAGCCAGAAGAAGGCGCATCTTGACGCAACGGCTGCTCTAAGAGGATCCGGGCGACGACGTTGGTACCACCTACACGGATGGCTTGCCCGGTGTCATGAAGCTGATAAACCTACCTCATCGCCTCCGGACATGGAACACCTCGCAAGTGGACAAATGCTCGCCTCTGCGACACTCTGATTCATTATCAAGAGCGTCCTGCTGTAAAGAAAAGGATCCAGATTACCGGAGTGTTCTCGGTCAAGGTGCCTAGTCCAACCAGAACAGTGTCGCCGATACGAAGACCACCGCGGATCATCTTCTTCATGGCGTTCGGGGAACGTCTTCAATCTATTTCGCTCGAAAGCGGCACAGGCTATAGCTTGGTCCGCCTATGCGCAATTCGTCTTCGGATGCAGATCAACGTAGAGAGAGACCCCGCACATCGCGGTAGCGTGATCCCTACTACATCGCGCGATGGCCAGCTCCGAGGACGGCTCAAGGACACGGACCAAGGTCGGTGCGGTACGCTCAGAGCTGTACTCCTGTATGCACAAGGCGAGCAACACCATTCTTACTGCCTGTCACTCGGCGGTAAGTACACGTCAGCTCACGTGCCGTCGTAACTCATCCTCACTCTTATATATTTTCTTCCGTTGCCGAATCATTTCCAACGTTCCATTTTCAATTGCATGTGTTGAGCGGGGACAAATACTTGCACGCACTCATCATCCTAGGTCCGAAAGTGGTCGCTAGCCCGGTGTTACGACTCGTCGAGGTACGACGACGAAGAAAGACTACACGGAGAATAAGGGATGTTCTCGATGAGGCTATCCTTGGCTACTCCAAAAGTGAGGCACCTTCGACAAGAATGGGCAATATATCGGGCCGGACACTAAAAAGATCGGGTTCA
>NW_025899786.1:0-11435 GCF_022539505.1 Lolium rigidum
GGTTAGGCCCATAGGCGACGAAAAATACCCCTTAGCGGACGATTTTGAGACGTTGTCTATCAGAACTTTTCTTGTAGTGGGAGGAGCGTCTCGGTTCACCTCCGTCGTCTATCCCCACTCCGCCCAGCTTCCATAGCACGCGCCTGCGTCTCCGCCATGGCGCTTTTGCATCCTATCCAGCAGTGCCCAGTTTGAGGATCCTCTGTTCTCCATCTCAAACCCCCACCCACCGCCATTGATCGCCATCTCTCTCCCAAAGTTCCAACCAGTAAATCTCCCAAGAAAACCCCCAACCCCATTGTACCACCTGCCTCCTTGCGATAGCGAAATCGAGCACGGTCTCGTGGATGCTGGGCTGTTTCACAAGGTGTTTACGGAAGGCCCCTTGAAGTGCTCATCAGCCCGGTGCGACGCCATCACCGCCGCGTCCCTAGTCGGTTCCTCCAAAAGTATTCTTCGATCAGCCAAATACAGTACCACTGCGCTCGCTTCTCGGCCGTTTGGCCTTCCGTGTGTTCTCTGTTGTTACCGGCGGATAAACCATGGGAGTTCAAGGAGGATTTGCCTGGTGCACAGCAAGTGCAAACTAGTGCCGCCGAACAGGTTCTCCTATGATTGCCTAATGCCACACGGTAAGGATGAGGAGCGGGCGGGCGCCAATGGAGATTGGATCGCCATGGTTGGCCCCAAAGGCAAGTGGAACCTCCTCAATGTCTACACTCATCGCAAGATTAAGCTTCCATCTTTGACGAAGAAGTTTGAAACCACACGCAATCCACTTATATTCGAGTATCAGGGTGATGCTATTCAACTGCAGAAGATAGCTATTTGCCAAGTTCCTACAACTGCTAGGGGGATAAAGATTTCTCCCTTGTCGCAATCTTCGACTTTGCAATTGCCTACCTCCATGGCGAATATCCTCGTACATGGATATTTCTTGAAAACCGAGTTTCGATCTGGCGCCATATACTGCGATGCAATTATACATAACGGACTTGTGTTCGCCGTTAATGAGCTTGGAAATGTTTATGCATGGGATCCTAATCAATTTGGTAACATTTCCTCCCTATCTTTTTTATATACGTAACTTATATAGTATTTCACCTCTTATTTGTTGAACTGTCTTGGCATCTTTTGGCTTAAAGGAATTCCATAGGCGCACACCATAACCCTCTTGTGGTATGGACATATATAGAATTTAACATCTATAGGAATTTTAGTATGGTCTAATGTGCATGTTGTTCCGTAGGAAAAAGGCCCCTAGTAATTAAGTTTCTTTATTATTACTCCCTGGACAATTTAAGGTAGAGTAGAAATAGAATTAATAAAGGTGACATGCAATATTGATAAAGACTTTCATTTGTTTATATTCCCCCGGTTCTAGAGAATAAGGAGTACTATATTCAAACCATCTAAAATTTGGACCAATATTTTGGGGAACATGTTTTAAATCCATATGAAGTTTTACCAAGATGTTCGCAATATATTTCAAACCATATTATGTTCGACCATGATTTTATAAAGTACTAGTATTGGCATCTACAATATCAAATCAGTATCACTAGTAGATAAATCATGAAATATATTTTCATGTGACGTGTTCTTTCCTTTTTCAAGGTCCTATAGTGCTCCCTGCTCCATTCCTTCCGTGGACGGCTGGATTTGATGGCGATGATGATTTTGACTCTAATAGTCGTACGTGGTGGCTGGCAAGATCTCAAGATCGTTCTAGACTTCTCCTGGTCTATGCACGTGGCGTAGTGAATTTTGACGCTGACGGTGCTCCAACTTATTATGATAGTACCCCTTCTGTCCATTGCGGTCGCGCTGTTCACAGCTATCACTACAAGAAAAGTTCTGATAGACAACGTCTCAAAATCGTCCGCTAAGGGGTATTTTTCGTCGCCCATGGGCCTAACCCGACGATATGGGTTCTGTTGTGGAAACTGTGTCAGGCAAAGTCCAACGACGTTTTTCGGTCCGTCGCGCTTGGGCGCCCTTCCGCCACGGAAAATCGGACCGTTGCGCAAGTGTTTCCGGGAGCCCGTTGACCGTCGACGTCATGCAACCCGACACGTGGCGGACGCCGTTAACCGCGCGGTTAACGGTGTTAACCGGCCGAAACCCCGTGGTAGATGGTAGGCCCACACGAGGCTCCGCCACGTCTTAAGCGGGCCGGCCAGGCTGACATAGTTTGGCCGGTCAACTATATAGCTGGGCTGGCCCATTAGTTACGTGGGCCGGGCCTAACCTCTAAGGGTGACCGGTCAAACCTTAAATGGGCCGGCCCATTTAACATGTGGGGTCCACTCTTACGGCCTATCGGGCCGGCCCAAGAAGCAAGTGGGCCGGGCCGAAACACGAGTGGGTCCCACTTTCTCGTTAAAGGGCCGGCCCATTTAGTGTGTGGGGTCCACCGTGTAGCAAGTGGGCCGGCCCAAAACACAGGTGGGTCCCACTTTCCAGTTAAAGGGTCGGCCCATTTAGTATGTGGGGTCCACCATATAGCAAGTGGGCCGGCCCAACAAGGTGGGGGGCGGGCCAAAAACACAGGTGGGTCCCACTTTCCTGTTAAAGGGCCGGCCCATTTGGTGTGTGGGGTCCACCATATAGCAAGTGGGCCGGCCCAACAAGATAGTGGGCCGGGCCAAAAGCACGGGTGGGTCCCACCTTCCTGTTAAAGGGCCGGCCCATTTAGTATGTGGGGTCCACCATATAGCAAGTGGGCCGGCCCATCAAGATAGTGGGCCGGGCCAAAAACCCATGTGGGTCCCACCTTCCTGTTAAAGGGCCGGCCCATTTAGTATGTGGGGTCCACCATATAGCAAGTGGGCCGGCCCAACAAGATAGTGGGACGGGCCAAAAGCACATGTGGGTCCCACCTTCTCGTTAAAGGCCGGCCCATTTACCATGTGGGACCACCATATACCAAATGGGCTGGCCCAACAAGATAGTGGGCCGGCCCAATAAGCATGTGGAACCCACTATCGTGTAACCGGCCGACCTACTAAAGAAGTGGGCCGGCCCAAAATGAAAGTGGGTCCCACACTACTGTAAGTGGGCCGGCCCAATCTGTTGTAGTGCCCTACTTGTTTGACTAGTCAACATGCATTAAATTTCATGAGCCTAAAATCTGATATCAATGATACACACAATTACATACAAGGCAATTCATGTGCCCAAATAAAAAAATTACATAGAATCATTGAGGACTTCTATTAGCATCATCAATAACACGTTGACATTTGGCAATCGCCTTGATTGAATCTTGTGTACTCTTTGTCAACATATCAGCTACGGATCTTAAAGCAAGCAATACCATGTCTTTTATAAAGTACGACCTTGAGATATTTCATTGTTTGATGAAAGCAATGGTCTAGGTTGACTGCTATGAGAAGATGCATCAGAAGAAATATCAGAAGTTTTTGTGGGCCTCACTTCTAATGAAGATTGCTTCATCAAAACTGCATTCTGATAATAATGCAAAAAGAGTTAAACGATGAACTATGCAAACATTTATTATGCAATGTAGATATAAGATAATAACAAGTTGCATAAATAAGACAATGTATGGAACTTGTACTAAGCACAAACTTACATCATAATGTTGCACGAGGTCGCTACGGATCCTTTTTTGGCGACTATCTTCTAATGATGACTCGCTTCATTAAAACCGCATTCCGGTAACATTGCAAACATAGTTACAACAATTAACTATTCAAACATGTATTACGCAATGTAGAGATCGGATAACAACATGTAGCAGAAATAAGCACAAGATAAGATAAGATGCATGTACTAAGCACATACCGGCTCGCTCGCAGTCCTTCTCTTGCGTGCACTAGTCGTGGTCAACATGCCCGTCATTTTAGGTTCAGCCATCAAGTGAAATGCTAATCCTCCTGCTCCATTGTCCTTAATCCGTGTTTAGATATCACATTTAAGACCAAGTCACCGGGTTTCAAATAACAAAAAACTTGAGCCGCCAAATCAATAAGCCAATATTTACCGGATATCGTATTAAAACCAACTAGATGTTGCTTTGCATGAGATACGAATTTCGGACATTCGGATTTAGAGTAGGGTAATGCCAAGGTTTTCCACATAAAGTAAACCTGGCATTAAGAATGACCAAATGTCGAGTTCAAATCACCTTCGCAGTTTCTCCAAGACAAGCATATCAAATAGGCGAAACATAGTAAAGCATGAATGGCATTGCTATGGCAGGGTTCCAAGTGTTAATCTCTTGCATAAGGAACAATGCATATAGGTTATAGATAATAACGGAAGTAAACTCGCCAAAATTACCAACCAAGAACTCAGATTCCAACCTTCCTAGCGTCCCCGCTGTTAATGTTGGATGTTCTAATAAGTGGTTCGCATGATCAATCCCTAGGAAAAATAACATTGACAAGTCGAGTCTATGATAATACAAAGACCAGACATGCACGCAAGTAATAACTATATAAGCTAAAGACGAGGTATAATAGAAAGCGATTGGAAATGCACATAGCATGATTATAAAAGCGAGTGTGAGAATAGCGTACACGAGAAAACAGCTAGCAGGCCTAGCGGTGAGCTAATGACGTGGTATAAGAACAAGCAGATTGGAAATACCCATAGCATGACTATAAAAGCAAGTGCGACAATAGCATGCAGATACAAAAACAATTAGCGCAAATGAATGGGTATAAGGCTATAAATATGTGGATGCACACAGTGTCGATGAGAATGAACAGGATGGTAGCGACCGGATAATGCTTTTGTACTCGTACAATATTTAAACAAACTTCATGCGAAGCAACACATCAAGAAAGTTAACGGCATATGAGATCCGCAAATAACTACACAAAACATGGCTAAAGAAACACCGCGATCTAACGGGCCAGCGTACTAACCAAGCTGCGGCGGGGTGGACGGGGCGGCAACTTGCATTCCAGCGGCGGCGAACGCGGGAGACGATGAATCGACCCTCGTTTCGGTAGAAGCGGGCGTTAGTGAAGCAGATCTGGTTGGTCGGCAAGGGATTCGGTGAAGTTGATACGAGCCGCTGCGCCGAGGTAGTCGGTGGCGAGGTCGGCGGTGAAGCGGATCCGTCGGTGGCGAAGTCGGCGGTGAAGCAGATCCGTCGCGTGGCGAGGTCGGCGGTGAAGCGATCCGTCGGTGACGAGGGCGGCGGGGGAGCGGATCGGTGGGTGGACAGCCAACACGATCAAGGCTACGCCGTGGAGGAGTATGCCGGCGGCAAAGCAGATCTAGTACTCGTAGAGAGTCGAGCTTTGGCGTGTGAGAGTATTTTTGAGCTAATGGGGCGAATGGTTGGTGGGTGGGTGTGGGCCTCGTGGGGAGGGTTCGGGATCTAGGCAAGATATTTCATTGTTACCGAATGAGCCCTCCATGGTCGGTGGGTTGTAGCTTCCGGACCAGGGTTAAAAGGGTAAAACTGGTCACGGGATTTTCGAATGGATGCGGCGGGATGATTTGGCGCGCGGCCGAAATTTTCGCTTCAAGCTACGATGCGGAACGACAAAAATAATGTTCTTCCCCAGGGAGCTCTCATTTCTTCCTCTTCTCTTTCTCCCTCGAGTCTTTCCCACTCCCCGGCTCCTCTCCCCCTTCTCTCCGGCGGCCTCGCCGGCGGAGACGAGGCCGACTTCTCTCTGTATATTGTACACCCTCCGAACTAAATTAATTGATTCAACTTTCCTTAGACGTGTATGTATGATCGATGCTATATAGCAGTGGGTATTACGCCCAATCTGCAGGTTGTCGTGTTCTCCGCAGGGACTAGGCAACGACTATCAAGTTTCGGCTAAAGCTAAGCCACACAAAACAGGGGAATGGCTTGCAAGAAATATAAACCTAGACTAATCAATCACGGGCAAGACAAACAAGCAAAGATTGAAGAAAGAGACAGAATTGTAGATTACTCGGAATTGGATTCTATTTTTGTGATTTTTGTTTCAGATATTAACTTTGAGAATAACTACTAATATTTAGACAAACAAGATTACTAGCATATACATAAGATTGGGAGAGAAGCAAGATTGGGATAGGGACAGAATTCTCACGCCACAAACATGAACTAAATTTCACTAGCAAACATAAAAGACAGGGAAGAAGCAAGTATATGGGGAAAGGGACAGAATAACATTTACGAGCACATTGACAACATCAGCTAAGGAAGTACCACTTTTTACAAGTTGCAGGTTTAACAAGCACACACACATGTACGAACAAGGTTACATGCTAGTCTAATTCCCACGGATCAGCGAGAACAAAAACAAGTCCGTATGTCAAACCGACCAATTCGTATCACAACACTAGTTCACAGAAAATTGCACGAGAATAAAGAGAGGGAGAGGAATCGGATTGAACCAACACAAGAGGAGCTTCAGTTTGGTGAGGAGGAACAGCAGTAGGGGTTGCGGGGAGAAGAGCTTCGGGTCGATCCGGTCTTGGGGAAGTGCAGCAGCGTGAGGGTTGGAGAAGAGCAGCTGCAGCGGTTCAGGGCGCACGACCCGTTTCGTCTCCGGCGTTGTTGACGAGCGGTCGTTCGTCGAAGAAGAGGAGTCGGCAGGACGTGTGGTGGCTTCTTGGTGGCGCGCCACCACGCCGCTCCTGGCCGCGGCGGCGGCCGGAGGTGGAGCAGAAGGTAGGGGTCGGGATAGAGAAGTGCCGGGCCTCCTCGACATGGAGATGCGCTTAGGGATTTGAGGCCCCGATCTGATCTGGTTATTTTGCAAGTACGTCCCTCCATTTATCTCAGTTTAGCACAAGTTGATCCATTCCTTTTTCACATCATCCCTTGCTCCACATGAGGTCCATCGACGAGAGCCCCTTTTACTCCAAAGTGCAGAAATGAAGATGTTTAGAGTGCCTTGACGCACTTTTCTGCAAAATAATACAAACAGATCGTAACTTGTTGTTTCGACAACTTTCAGTATTTTAGCATGCATTTGCACTCGGAATGATGCCCAAAACAAATCTCAAATGCAATATCAGTGCTAGAAAATGCTATATATATGATGCTTATCATACCCCCACACTTGAATCTTTGCTTGTCCTCAAGTAAAGGTAAAAGGTAATTGAAAACTGAGTATGCAAACTTGAGAGAGTAAACTAGATTCGAATGACGCTAGCGAAACTGATATGATTACCAACCAAGCATTGTTGTTTACTGAAAATGGGATTCAAAATATTACTGAATGTAAGATATGAATAAGGCAGAATTTATTGTCGGGCAGGAACTGAAATTACCACTTTACTAGAAAACCCAGCAATCAACATGCAAAACTTTTAGTTAGAGGCTAAAGAATGAAAATGAGTTAAATCTGGCAAAATGAAAAGATCACTCAAAAACAATTTCCATTCCTCCTTTTATGAGTGAACACACTCAAATTTGGCACTCGATTTTCTTCTCTTTGCTCTTATCAGGTAACAACCATTTTCCTTTATTTAATCAGCACCAAACAAAACAAATAGGTATTAACAGGTATTTACAGGGTCATAAGCATGGGTTAGTCCTCATTCCTATAGTCCAGGCATCCGATCCAGGGATCACATGGACCCGACTAAGTTCGGAGGTGTTAGAAAGTTAGTCTCCACCTCTCAGTCCAAGTGCTCTGTCCAGGGACACAACACCCAGCTGAACACAGGAGTTAAGTTAGCGCAAACAATATTAGTTAGAAGAAAACATGTTAGAATCCTTATCCAAACTCAGACATCCAATCCAGAGATCACATGGGCCCAATTTGGTTCAGGATTAGTTAGTGAATTTCTAGCAGAATGATGGCTACCAACCCATTCCCACAGTCCAGATATAATATCCAGGGATAACATATTCAGCTGGGTTCAGTGTTGGTTGGCTCTCAAGCAAAGAAGAAATTTTCGAAATCCTCTCAACAGTTTCATTCCGGAACATTCAAATTTACCAGAAAGTAATGGTATGAATCCAATTAGCAGTAAACAGCATAACTTGCTTGACAGGCATATAAGTGTTGTAATGTCATGGAGAATATAGGTTACAATTCAGATTTCGGACTCAGTTCACAAAATATGAATTTCCGGCCAAATAAGAATGTATTATAAGTAACTACGGTGGACATGAGAGAAGTAGAAAATGTGCAAGGAATAACAATGAAAGGAATTAGCACAGCTCACCAGGCTCATATGTACAGCACCTCACATCCTTCTACAACGTACTTCTTTTATTCCCGCTATCTTCACTCTTCTCCTCATGCCTCTTCAACTTTGCTCCTCATCACCATGCCATACATCCACCAGGATCCCATGGGATGTCGACTCGAACCATGCTTGGCCTCGATGAGTGGTGCAGAAGTAAAATCCTAAAAGTACACTCACACAAAGAACAACTGGCACAAGTGATAGGGCTCACACCCACTAAATCATCAATTGAGTAACCAATGATATAATTATAGCAGTAAAGCACATGGTGGGAATTATAAGCGACAGCAAGCATAGTGTCATAAGAAGGATAGCAATTATCATTATGGGACGAAGTGAGCATTATCTAAGCATGCATCTCTAAGCGTGAACTCTATCATGAGGAATATATGTATCATGACAAGCATCAATAGCAGTTTCATTATCAAGATATGCATGATCACAATGCAACATGCCAATAGTCAATTCTTTCTTCAGTGATGGTATGATGTAGTGCAAAACAATAGCAGAGAAATCAGAGAGAAACGAGTGAGGAATGGTTAAACCTGCATAAGCACTCTCTTGCATGACAAGTTGCAACTCAACTTGACTCTCAGATTCTTGACTCGCCACCCTAGCGGATGAGTCTTACGTATTCATATCCACCACATCTTCGGGAGTAATAGGTATTGGGCCTTCAACAAGGTCGCCCGTGAATTCCAATTGCGACTCTGTTCCTCCAAAGTTTGGGATCTCTCTTCTTCAATCTCAGCAACTCTTTCTTCTTCAAGTGTGGCAGCTTCAGTTGTACTCTGGCTGGTTTGCTCAGGTACATGTGAAGGTGTAGGAACTTCACATGTATCAAGGGAAACTTCTGGTGCTCTCAATTCCATCTCAAGCTGTGAGGAGATCATGTTACTGAGCTGCATTTTCTTCTCGATCTTCTTCATTTCTTCTACTAGATCTCTCCCATCCTTGATCTTCTTCATCTCCTTGATAATGGCTGGCCTCAAGGGATCATCTTCAGCGCTCCAGTTGAACTCAAGAGACAACAAACTAAGTTTCTCTTCATCATCAAATTCTCTTGTGGGTGCTTGCACTTGAGGTGTTGATGGCTGACCACACAGAGGACCATTTAACTCTGCTGGAAGCATCTCCTCGTGCCGATGTACATGAATGGGGGCTGGATAAAATTGTTGTGGTGAAGAATTGCTCTCCCGTTCGTACCTAAATCCCCGCATTGGATAACTAGGAGGAAATGATGAGATCTCGGTATTGTTGTTCCCATATGTCATGTTTTGGTGTTCAGACCATCCAGGTGAGTAATTGTTGTCGCATGAGCTATGCTGTTGAGCAAAGCCCATACCAAAACAATCTGGATTGTAGGAGTAACCACGCTGGCAATCAGCGGGTGTATGGCCCTGAAATCCGCAAACATGGCATGTAGGAACAACATAAGGATAGCCTTGAGAATAAGAATCGTAATAGCCAGTGCCCATCCTCTAAAACTATACCTCAGCGCGAGCTAATTGATGCAAATTTTGAGACAGACTTATTTATTTGTTCTTGAAGATTTTCCATATTGGTCACCTGAATCGCTCACTTGTCCATGATAATAAGCCATATCCATGAGTGAAATTGGTTCTACGAAAACCTGCACAAAAGAAGGAGAAACACGGAAAATAACTAGAACAAGGGTTAGAGGTTAATAATATTCACAAAAGGCAAACAAAGACCTAGTCTATAGCCTAACTCAACAGTTCGACGCTAGTCCCCGGCAACGGCGCCAAAATGATCGATGCTATATAGCAGTGGGTATTACGCCCAATCTGCAGGTTGTCGTGTTCTCCGCAGGGACTAGGCAACGACTATCAAGTTTCGGCTAAAGCTAAGCCACACAAAACAGGGAATGGCTTGCAAGAAATATAAACCTAGACTAATCAATCTGGGCAAGACAAACAAGCAAAGATTGAAGAAAGAGACAGAATTGTAGTTACTGGAATTGGATTCTATTTTTGTGATTTTTGTTTCAGATATTAACTTTGAGAATAACTACTAATATTTAGACAAACAAGATTACTAGCATATACATAAGATTGGGAGAGAAGCAAGATTGGGATAGGGACAGAATTCTCACGCCACAAACATGAACTAAATTTCACTAGCAAACATAAAAGACAGTGGAAGAAGCAAGTATATGGGGAAAGGGACAGAATAACATTTACGAGCACATTGACAACATCAGCTAAGGAAGTACCACGTTTTACAAGTTGCAGGTTTAACAAGCACACACACATGTACGAACAAGGTTACATGCTAGTCTAATTCCCACAGATCAGCGAGAACAAAACAAGTCCGTATGTCAAACCGACCAATTCGTATCACAACACTAGTTCACAGAAAATTGCACAGAATAAAGAGAGGGAGAGGAATCGGATTGAACCAACACAAGAGGAGCTTCAGCTTGGTGAGGAGGAACAGCAGTAGGGGTTGCGGGGAGAAGAGCTTCAGGTCGATCTGGTCTTGGGGAAGTGCAGCAGCGTGAGGGTTGGAGAAGAGCAGCTGCAGCAGCTCGGGGCGCACGACCCGTTTCGTCTCCGGCGTTGTTGACGCAGCGCTCGTTCGTCGAAGAAGAGGAGTCGGCGGACGTGTGGTGGCTTCTTGGTGGCGCGCCACCACGCCGGCCTGGCGCGGCGGCGGCCGGAGGTGGAGCGTAAGGTAGGGGTCGGGATAGAGAAGTGCCGGGCCTCCTCGACATGGAGATGCAGTTAGGGATTTGAGGCCCCGATCTGATCTGGTTATTTTGCAAGTACGTCCCTCCATTTATCTCAGTTTAGCACAAGTTGATCCATTCCTTTTTCACATCATCCCTTGCTCCACATGAGGTCCATCGACGAGAGCCCCTTTTACTCCAAAGTGCAGAAATGAAGATGTTTAGAGTGCCTTGACGCACTTTTCTGCAAAATAATACAAACAGACTGTAACTTGTTGTTTCGACAACTTTCAGTATTTTAGCATGCATTTGCACTCGGAATGATGCCCAAAACAAATCTCAAATGCAATATCAGTGCTAGAAAATGCTATATATATGATGCTTATCAATGTATCTAGAGTAAAAACATGTGTGGATACATCCATATTTAGATAAGCAAAGTTGAGTCAGCTAATTTGGATCCGAGGGAGTTAGTGTTGTTGTAAGCTTAGATCCAGTGTTTCCCATGAGCAGAATGGCGCAATGGAGTCGGGGATCTCGTCATCGGCTTCGGATC
>NW_025899787.1:0-62444 GCF_022539505.1 Lolium rigidum
TTGACATGCACCACGGAGGGACCAAAATCGTCGGCCATGGTACACCAGCAACCACGGCGCGACTTCAACTTCGTCGGCCATGGCAACTTTTCTTGTAGTGATTGTAGCCGCCGCCGGTGCTGCTGCTGGCGAGCTCCTCGTCGCTACTGCCGTAGCCCTCGATGGGGGCTTCTTCCTCCTCGTCATCGTCGTCTTCGTCGTCGTCCGACCAGGCCCAGCCGCGGAAGCGCTTCGCCGGCGGCTCGTCGGAGGAGGTGTCGTCCTCCTCTTCCTCCTCGTCGGAGGAGGCGTCGTCCTCTTCATCCTCCTCT
Organism: Lolium rigidum; assembly: GCF_022539505.1. Taxonomy (NCBI): domain Eukaryota; kingdom Viridiplantae; phylum Streptophyta; class Magnoliopsida; order Poales; family Poaceae; genus Lolium; species Lolium rigidum. The sequence goes on from NW_025899787.1 coordinate 312, forward strand.
TCTTCCTCTTCGCCGGAGGGGGCGAAGCTACCCCAGGAGAGGAGGTCATCCTCACTCTCCGCCACCAGTTCCCCGTCGATGAGGAACCGGAGGTCGTCCTCCCCATCGGTCAGGGGCAAGTCGCCATCTGACCCGACGAGGGCCTCGGGTGGGCCATCGGGCACGAAGTCAAAGTCTCACTCCGGCTCATCCCATTGGTTGTGCTCTGGCATCGGCTCGTTTGAGGAAGAGGATTGGAAGGAGAGAGCCGATGCAGCAGAGGAGGAGGATGAGTCCATGGTGGAGGAGGGCTTTTCGGTGTCTAGTACTGAGGAAGGGGATGAAGAAGCGAGTTGCTCGACGTGGTTAAATAAAAGGGGATATAGTGGAGATTTAATGCTCGCGACGGTTTTCGAGGACATGGTGCCGAATCTATCAAGTCGCGCAGAGAAGCTGAGAAGGCAAGGCATCATGATGAAAGATTCTGCGGCAGCTCTGCTCTGCCACGACGTGACCCTTCGAAGGAAAAACGAAGTGGTTTTGAAATTATCATTGCCAAAACCAGGGGGGCATGTGTTATCACCAGAATTTAACCAAGTCTGGAGATGGGCCGTGATTAAATGGGCTTAGAAGATATACATGGAAAATATTCCCGAACCGGCCTTGTACAAGAAGTTTGGGCAAGATTGCCCGTGTATCTGTAAATTATAGTAGGATACGTGTCGGTTAGAATTAAGAGATAGAGTTTAGCTCGTACACGGTTGGGTTTATTCCCAAGTTAGAGAGTCCATGGACTATAAATATGTATCTAGGGTTATTGAGAAAGGAGGACGATCACGTTCACAACAAATCAATCTAGGCGCATCGCCACCCCTTGTTTCGAGGGTTTCTCCGGGTAGCAACATGCTGCCTAGATCGCATCTTGTGATCTAGGCAGTATCGGTTTATTCGTTGTTGGTGTTGCTCGTGCTGAAGCCTTTTTGATGGCGAGCAACACCCTTATCTTAGGTGTTTTGGGGTTGATGACAATGCTTTCACGACGTACTTGTTTAGCTACGCTACCCCTCGATATCTAGCTGCCCTTACACCTATTTTAGGTGTAAGGGCAGCATCATGCTTGCTCGATATTTAGTAGATCTAATCCGTTATAGTTGCTCCTTGTTCTTCAAGGATTGGTTTGATATCCGTATGGTTAGGCCTTATAAACGGGTTGAAGGATCCGGTAGTGCGTAAGGTGTGGTTTATTAAGCTCTAGAGGGATTGTTCCGGGGATCAACTTCACGTTGGTTTTTAGGCCTCTTTAGGGTTGGTTTTCCACCACCTTACGTATCTACTAGGCTCAATTACGCATAGGTTGTTCCGATTATACGGTGAAAACCCTAGACTATCGTAGATTAGCTTAGCTTGGTTTTGATAAAGCATGATCCCCATGTCCTTATAAATTTAACATGAACCATGGGGCAATCGGCTCTTTGAGCCGATCACAGAACAATTTAAGAGCCGATCGGGGCTCGTATTTAATGTTTACGTGTTTGCCATGCAGGAAACTAGTCGAAGCAATCCATCACCTTCCTGACCAGGTATAGGTCAGGTGGCACGCCCTCGTAAGCACCAGGACGCGTGTGCCAGAAGGCATTGCGGGCCGTCGCCCGAGGGACCAGGGTCAGCCGCAATCCAGGGAGCCTCCCGGCTCTACTGTGTTGCCCGTCGATACTCGCCGGTGGGTTTTTGACCGCAACACATTCTAGGCGCATCGCCACCCCTTGTTTCGAGGGTTTCTCCCGGGTAAGCAACATGCTGCCTAGATCGCATCTTGCGATCTAGGCAGTATCATGCGATCTAGGCAGTATCGGTTTATTCGTTGTTGGTGTTGCTCGTGCTGAAGCCTTTTTGATGGCGAGCAACACCCTTATCTTAGGTGTTTAGGGGTTGATGACAATGCTTTCACGATGTACTTGTTTAGCTACGTTACCCCTTGATATCTAGCTGCCTTTACACCTATTTTAGGTGTAAGGGCAGCATCATGCTTGCTCGATATTTAATAGATCTAATCCGTTATAGTTGCTCCTTGTTCTTCAAGGATTGGTTTGATATCCGTATGGTTAGGCCTTATAAACGGGTTGAAGGATCCGGTATCTTCAAGATGCGATCTAGGCAGCATGTTGCTTACCCGGGAGAAACCCTCGAAACAAGGGGTGGCGATGCGCCTAGATTGATTTGTTGTGAACGTGATCGTCCTCATATCTCACTGCCCATCATCCCACATGCTTGGGAAATACTTCTTGAGATGCTGGCCATTGACGGCCACTGGGAACTTCACACCATCCAACTGTTCGAGCATGTATGCATTGCCCTTCAGGACCTGGTCAACCCTGTACGGCCCGTGCCAATTTGGAGACCATTTGCCATATGCCTTGTCCTTAGTCCCCAACGGAAGTACAGCTTCCCACACCAGATCACCAACCTGGAACTCCTTTGGCTTCACCTTCTTATTATATGCACGAGCTAACTTGGCCTTGTTCTCCTTAATTTTCTCAAGTGACCAAAGTCTGAGTTCTGTCAGATCCTCAACGCTATCACTCATCAGGGCTGCATACTCTTCAGTTGTCAAGTCATTCTGAAACGTGACACGTCTCGACCCAGCCGTGATCTCCCAAGGTAACACGTCTTCTTGTCCATAGACCAGATGGTACGGCGAGGTCTTTACTGCTCCATGACATGACATGCGATAAGCCCACAAAGCCTCCGATAATACCTCATGCAAACGCCTAGGGTACTCGTCGATTTTCCTCTTAATCAGCTTGATAAGGCTTTTGTTGGACGCTTTGATGTCTACGGGTGTTTCTATTCTTGTAGACAGTGTTGGGCCTCCAAGAGCAGAGGTTTGTAGAACAGCAGCAAGTTTCCCTTAAGTGGATCACCCAAGGTTTATCGAACTCAGGGAGGAAGAGGTCAAAGATATCCCTCTCATGCAACCCCGCAACCACAAAGCAAGAAGTCTCTTGTGTCCCCAACACACCTAATAGGTGCACTAGTTCGGCGAAGAGATAGTGAAATACAGGTGGTATGAATATATATGAGCAGTAGTAACGGCGCCGTAAAAGTGCTTGCCGGCGTGCGGATGATGGTGGTAATATTGCAGGCGTATAAATGCAGATAAAACAAGTAAACAAGCAGCGATAGCGATATTTAGGAACAAGGCCTAGGGATCATACTTTCACTAGTGGACACTCTCAACATTGATCACATAACAGAATAAATAGATAGATGCTAGACTCTACACTCTGTTGTTGGATGATGAACACCACTAATTGTGTAGGATTACACGAACCCTCAATGCCGGAGTTAACAAGCTCCACAATATTCGATGTTCATGTTTAAATAACCTTAGAGTGCATAACATATCAACATAACCAAACCAAGTACTAACATAGCATGCACACTCGTCACCTTCACACTACGAAAGGAGGCATAGATCACATCAACACTATCATAGCAATAGTTAACTTCATAATCTACAAGAGATCACAATCATAGCCCACGCCAAGTACTACACGATGCACACACTCGTCACCATTACACCGTGCGGGAGGAATAAACTACTTTAATAACATCACTAGAGTAGCACGCAGATAAATTGTGATACAAAACACATTGCAATCATAAAGGGATATAAATAAGTACTTCACTATGCCATTCATAACGGTTGAATAAGTATTCTGTGAAATATAGCCTAAGAGACCCACACGGTGCACACACTTGTCACCTTTACACACGTGGGACAAGGAGTCTCCGGAGATCACATAAGTAAAATCCACTTGACTAGCACAATGACATCTAGATTACAAGCATCATCATATGAATCTCAATCATGTAAGGCAGCTCATGAGATTATTGTATTGAAGCACATAGGAGAGAGATTAACCACATAGCTACCGGTACAGCCCCGAGCCTCGATGGAGAACTGCTCCCTCCTCATGGGAGACAGCAGCGTTGATGAAGATGGCGGTGGTGTCGATGGAGAAGCCTTCCGGGGGCACTTCCCCGTCCCGGCGGCGTGCCGGAACAGAGACTCCTGTCCCCCAGATCTTGGCTTCACGATGGCGGCGGCTCTGGAAGGTTTCTCGTACCGTGGCTTTTCCGTCTCGAGGTTTTAGGTCAGGGACCTTTATATAGGCGAAGAGGCGGAGTCGGAGAGGCGACGAGGCGGTGACACACTAGGGGGGCGCCCCCCCCTAGGCCGCGCCGGGCTATCGTCTGGGGGCCCAGTGGCCCCCCTCTGGCGACTCTCGGGTGTTCTGGAAGCTTCGTGGAAAAATAGGATGCCTGGGCCTTGATTTCGTCCGATTCCGAGAATATTTCCTTACTAGGATTTCCGGAACCAAAAACAGCAGAAAACAGAACCGGCCCTTCGGCATCTCGTCAATAGGTTAGTTCCGGAAAACGCATAATAATGACATATAATGTGCATAAAACATGTAGATATCATCAATAATGTGGCATGGAACATAAGAAATTATCGATACGTCGGAGACGTATCGGCATCCCCAAGCTTAGTTCCTGCTCGTCCCGAGCAGGTAAACGATAACATAAGATAATTTCGGAGTGACATGCCATCATAACCTTGATCATACTATTGTAAACATATGTAATGAATGCAGCGATCAAAACAATGGTAATGACATGAGTAAACAACTGAATCATAAAGCAAAGACTTTTCATGAATAGCACTTCAAGACAAGCATCAATAAGTCTTGCATAAGAGTTAACTCATAAAGCAATAAATTAAAGTAAAGGTATTGAAGCAACACAAAAGAAGATTAAGTTTCAGCGGTTGCTTTCAACTTATAACATGTATATCTCATGGATAATTGTCAACATAGAGTAATATAACAAGTGCAATATGCAAGTATGTATGAATCAATGCACAGTTCACACAAGTGTTTGCTTCTTGAGGTGGAGAGAAATAGGTGAACTGACTCAACATAAAAGTAAAAGAAAGGTCCTTCAAAGAGGAAAAGCATCGATTGCTATATTTGTGCTAGAGCTTTTATTTTGAAAACATGAAACAATTTTGTCAACGGTAGTAATAAAGCATATGTATCATGTAAATTATATCTTACAAGTTGCAAGCCTCATGCATAGTATTCTAATAGTGCCCGCACCTTGTCCTAATTAGCTTGGACTACCGGATCATCGCAATACACATGTTTTAACCAAGTGTCACAAAGGGGTACCTCCATGCCGCCTGTACAAAGGTCTAAGGAGAAAGCTCGCATTTTGGATTTCTCGCTTTTGATTATTCTCAACTTAGACATCCATACCGGGACAACATGGACAACAGATAATGGACTCCTCTTTAATGCATAAGCATGTAGCAACAGATTAATGTTCTCATATGAGATTGAGGATATATGTCCAAAACTGAAACTTCCACCATGATTCATGGCTTTAGTTAGCGGCCCAATGTTCTTCTCTAACAATATGCATGCTCCAACCATTAAGGTGGTAGATCTCTCTTACTTCAGACAAGACGGACATGCATAGCAACTCACATGATATTCAACAAAGAGTTGTTGATGGCGTCCCCAGGAACATGGTTATCGCACAACAAGCAACTTAATAAGAGATAAAGTGCATAAGTACATATTCAATACCACAATAGTTTTTAAGCTATTTGTCCCATGAGCTATATATTGTAAAGGTAAAGAATGATGGAAATTTTAAAGGTAGCACTCAAGCAATTTACTTTGGAATGGCGGAGAAATACCATGTAGTAGGTAGGTATGGTGGACAAAAATGGCATAGTGGTTGGCTCAAGGATTTTGGATGCATGAGAAGTATTCCCTTTCGATACAAGGTTTAGGCTAGCAAGGTTATTTGAAACAAACACAAGGATGAACCGGTGCAGCAAAACTCACATAAAAGACATATTATAAACATTATAAGACTCTACACCGTCTTCCTTGTTGTTCAAAACTCAATACTAGAAATTATCTAGACTTTAGAGAGACCAAATATGCAAACCAAATTAGCAAGCTCTAGGTGTTTCTTCATTAATGGGTGCAAAGTATATGATGCAAGAGCTTAAACATGAGCACAACAATTGCCAAGTATCAAATTATTCAAGACATTTTAGAGTTACTACATGTAGCATTTCCCGATTCCAACCATATAACAATTTAACGAAGAAGATTCAACCTTCTCCATGAATACTATGAGTAAAGCCTAAGGACATACTTGTCCATATGCAACAGCGGAGCGTGTCTCTCTCCCACACAATGAATGCTAGGATCCATTTTATTCAAACAAAAACAAAAACAAAAACAAACCGACGCTCCAAGCAAAGCACATAAGATGTGACGGAATAAAAATATAGTTTCGAGGGAGGAACCTGATAATGTTGTCGATGAAGAAGAGGATGCCTTGGGCATCCCCAAGCTTAGATGCTTGAGTCTTCTTGAAATATGCAGGGATGAACCACCGGGGCATCCCCAAGCTTAGACTTTTCACTCTTCTTGATCGTAGTATATCATCCTCCTCTCTTGACCCTTGAAAACTTCCTTCACACCAAACTCGAAACAAACTCATTAGAGGGTTAGTGCATAATCAAAAACTCACATGTTCAGAGGTGACACAATCATTCTTAACACTTCTGGACATTTCTCAAGGCTACTGGAAGGTAATGGAACAAAGAAATACACCCAACACAGCGAAAGAAGCAATGCGAAATAAAAGGCAGAATCTGTCAAAACAGAACAGTCCGTAAAGACGAATTTTATTGAGGCACCAGTCTTGCTCAAATGAAAATGCTCAAATTGAATGAAAGTTGCGTACATATCTGTGGATCACTCACGTAAATTGGCATAATTTTCTGAGTTACCTACAGAGAATTAGGCCCAGATTCGTGACAGCAAGAAATCTGTTTCTGTGCAGTAATCCAAATCTAGTATGAACCTTACTATCAAAGACTTTACTTGGCACAACAAATGCAATAAAATAAGATAAGGAGAGGTTGCTACAGTAGTAAAAACTTCCAAGACACAAATACAAAATAAAAGTACTGTAGAAAAATAAACACATGGGTTATCTCCCAAGAAGTTCTTTCTTTATAGCCATTAAGATGGGCTCAGCAGTTTTAATGATGCACTCGCAAGAAATAGTGTTTGAAGCAAAAGAGAGCATCAAGAAGCAAATTCAAAACAAATTTAAGCCTAACATGCTTCCTATGCATAGGAATCTTGTAAATAAACAAGTTCATGAAGAGCAAAGTAACAAGCATAGGAAGATAGAACAAGTGTAACTTCAAAATTTTCAGCACATAGAGAGGTGTTTTAGTAACATGAAAATTTCTACAACCATATTTTCCTCTCTCATAATAACTTTCAGTAGTATCATGAGCAAACTCAACAATATAACTATCACATAAAGCATTCTTATCATGAGTCTCGTGCATAAAATTATTACTCTCCACATAAGCATAGTCAATTTTATTAGTTGTAGTGGGAGAAAATTCAACAAAGTAGCTATCATTATTATTCTCAGCATCAAATATAGGAGGCATATTGTAATCATAATCAAATTTATCCTCCATAACAGGCGGTACTAAAAGACTACTATCATTATAATCATCATAAATAGGAGGCAAAGTATCATCAAAGTAAATTTTCTCCTCAATGCTTGGGGGACTAAAAAGATCATGCTCATCAAAACCAGCTTCCCCAAGCTTTGAACTTTCCATATCATTAGCAACAATGGTATTCAAAGTATTCATGCTAATATGTTCCATGGGTTTTTTAATTTTCGCATCAAACCATCCATGTCTTAAATCAGGAAATAGAATAAGAAGCTCATTGTTGTCCATTATGCCTAACTAGTGTAAACAAGAAACAAAAAGATGCAATTGCAGGATCTAAAGCAAATAGCTTCGAGCACACACACAACGGCAACAGAAAATTACTTTACCTGAGACCGGAGTATGAGTGCCTTTTACCTTTCCTCCCCGGCAACGGTGCCAGAAAATAGCTTGATGTCTACGGGTTCTTCTATTCTTATAGACAGTGTTGGGCCTCCAAGAGCAGAGGTTTGTAGAACAGCAGCAAGTTTCCCTTAAGTGGATCACCCAAGGTTTATCGAACTCAGGGAGGAAGAGGTCAAAGATATCCCTCTCATGCAACCCTGCAACCACAAAGCAAGAAGTCTCTTGTGTCCCCAACACACCTAATAGGTGCACTAGTTCGGCGAAGAGATAGTGAAATACAGGTGGTATGAATATATATGAGCAGATAGTAACGGCGCCGAGAAAAGTGCTTGTCGGCGTGCGGATGATGGTGGTAATATTGCAGGCGAGTATAAATGCGGTAAAAACGAGTAAACAAGCAGCGATAGCGATATTTAGGAACAAGGCCTAGGGATCATACTTTCACTAGTGGACACTCTCAACATTGATCACATAACGGAATAAATAGATAGATGCTAGACTCTACACTCTGTTGTTGGATGATGAACACCACTAATTGTGTAGGATTACACGAACCCTCAATGCCGGAGTTAACAAGCTCCACAATATTCGATGTTCATGTTTAAATAACCTTAGAGTGCATAACATATCAACATAACCAAACCAAGTACTAACATAGCATGCACACTGTCACCTTCACACTACGAAAGGAGGCATAGATCACATCAACACTATCATAGCAATAGTTAACTTCATAATCTACAAGAGATCACAATCATAGCCCACGCCAAGTACTACACGATGCACACACTTGTCACCATTACACCGTGCGGGAGGAATAAACTACTTTAATAACATCACTAGAGTAGCACGCAGATAAATTGTGATACAAAACACATTGCAATCATAAAGGGATATAAATAAGTACTTCACTATGCCATTCATAACGGTGAATAAGTATTACGTGAAATATAGCCTAAGAGACCCACACGGTGCACACACTTGTCACCTTTACACACGTGGGACAAGGAGTCTCCGGAGATCACATAAGTAAAATCCACTTGACTAGCACAATGACATCTAGATTACAAGCATCATCATATGAATCTCAATCATGTAAGGCAGCTCATGAGATTATTGTATTGAAGCACATAGGAGAGAGATTAACCACATAGCTACCGGTACAGCCCCGAGCCTCGATGGAGAACTGCTCCCTCCTCATGGGAGACAGCAGCGTTGATGAAGATGGCGGTGGTGTCGATGGAGAAGCCTTCCGGGGGCACTTCCCCGTCCCGGCGGCGTGCCGGAACAGAGACTCCTGTCCCCCAGATCTTGGCTTCGCGATGGCGGCGGCTCTCGAAGGTTTCTCGTACCGTGGCTTTTCCGTCTCGAGGTTTTAGGTCAGGGACCTTTATATAGGCGAAGAGGCGAAGTCGGAGAGGCGACGAGGCGGTGACACACTAGGGGGGCGCGCCCCCCCCCTAGGCCGCGCCGGGCTATCGTACGGGGGCCCCGGTGGCCCCCCTGCGCGACTCTCGGGTGTTACGGAAGCTTCGTGGAAAAATAGGATGCTGGGCCTTGATTTCGTCCGATTCCGAGAATATTTCCTTACTAGGATTTCGGAACCAAAAACAGCGAGAAAACGAGGAACCGGCCCTTCGCCATCTCGTCAATAGGTTAGTTCCGGAAAACGCATAATAATGACATATAATGTGCATAAAACATGTAGATATCATCAATAATGTGGCATGGAACATAAGAAATTATCGATACGTCAGAGACGTATCACGCTTCAGCCTGCCCATTCGCCTGAGCGTAGTATGGAGACGATCGGATCAGCTTAATTCCCATGTCATCGCAGAACTTTCTGAATTCTTTAGAGATGAAGACTGAACCTCCATCGGTCGTGATAGTCTGGGGAATCCCGAACCTATGAATGACATGCTCTTTCACAAAGTTGATAACATCTTCTGATTTTACTGACTTCATAGGGACGGCTTCCACCCACTTAGTAAAATAATCTGTAATGGCCAAGATCCACTCGTGGCCTTTGCTCGATGCAGGATGGATTTTGCCGATCATGTCCATGCCCCATCCTCGAAATGGCCAAGGCTTGATGATGGGGTTCATTGCTCGATGCGGGTACCATCCGAATGCTCCCAAACCTCGACATGCTTGACACCCTTTGTAGTAATTGAAACAGTCCTCAAGCATGGTGGGCCAATAAAACCCCGATCGCCCGATCAACCACTTCATCTTATGAGCCGATTGATGAGTTCCACGAGCGCCTTCATGTACCTCGTGTAAGAGCCGATTTGCCTCGAGCTGTTCCCAAACATTTGAGAAGTAACCCTTCCAAGGTCCTGTAGAACATGTCATCTCCGATAAGGACATACTTCATAGCCTTGTACCTTATCCATTTAGGTGCCCCCCGAGCCGGATCTTTCAAGTAATTGAAGATATCGGCTCTCCAATCATCTGGCTCCATGAAATGTATCTGGACATCGGCTCCTTCCACCGTATCCTTATAGCTCTGATGCCATCCGTGCGAGATCGTTCGCCTCCGTATTCCACGACCTCGGGACCCGAGTTGAAGTTTATGTACCTAAAGCTGTGTCATCAGCTCGCGGCAATGCATCCATAACGGGAAGAGTGACTCGCTCTCACACTTGTATTCGTCCGTGAGCTGTGAGATCACCAACTTTGAGTCTCCAAAGAGTTCCACTGCTTATGCTCCGGCTTCAATTAGCAACTCCATCCCCTTACGTACTGCTTCATACTCAGCAACATTATTGGTGCAAGGGGTAGATAGCCTGATGGAGAAGGTGTAGGTTGCCCCCGGGGCGATACGAGTAGGATGCCGATGCTGCAACCATCATCGCAAACTGACCCATCGAAGAACATGGCCCATGCACGTATAGACAGTGCTGCTATATTGGTGTTGATCCGTTCAGCGATTAGATCGTCCAAGGCCTGTCCTTTGACGGCTTTCGCAGGTTGATATCGGAGATCCAACTCCGATAACGCGAAGATCCATTTACCGAGCCGGCCTTTCAAAACAGGAGCCGACAGCATGTGCTTGATGACGTCTGATTTGCAAATGATGACGATTTCTGCCGTCAGAAAGATGTGACGAAGCTTGGTGCAGGTAAAAAATAGGCAGAGGCACAACTTCTCGATCTCCGGGTACCTCGTCTCTGCATCCAACATCCTTCTGCTGAGATAGAAAGCAACTCTCTCCATGCCATCATAGATTTGCACTACCACTGAGGCGATAGAAGTATCGGCTACGACGAGTATATATAGAATGGCTCTGTCTTCTTTGAGGCGGAACCAACACGGGCGGCTTCGTTAGATACTCTTTAATATCATCAAACGCTCGTTGTTGCTCTGCCCCCGGTGAAACTCCTCATCAGGTTTGATTTTTACCAATCCCATGAACGGCTCAATTCGTCCGACAGATTAGAGATGAATCTTCTGACGAAATTGATTTTGCCGATGAGACTTTGGAGTTCCTTCTTGGTCGTCGGTGGCTTCATTGTTCGTACTGCCTCTTGACTTTTCAGGCCGATCTCAATTCCACGTTCGTGAACTAGGAAACCCAGGAATTGACTGGCCGTCACACCAAAAGCACACTTCTTTGGATTCATTCTTAGTCCGAACTTTCTGGTTCGGTCCAGGATGCGTCGCAAATCCTCCAGGTGTCCTTCCACTGAGACAGACTTGACCACCACGTCATCAATGTATATCTCCACCAACTTGCCGATCAGATCATGAAAGATGTAATTCATGGCTCGTTGATATGTTGCACCGGCATTTTTCAACCCAAACGTCATGACCACATACTCGAACAAGCCCACCGAACCTGGTACTCTGAAGGCAGTCTTGTGTATATCTTCCAGAGCCATGAAAATCTGGTTGTAACAGGCGTTGCCATCCATGAAGCTCAAAACCTTATGACCAGCTGCTGCATTGATCAACGTTTCAGCTACCGGCATAGGGTGCTCATCCTTCGGAGTGGCTCTGTTGAGATCGCGAAAATCGATGGCGACGCGCCATCGGCCGTCCTTCTTCTCCACGGGTACGATGCTAGATATCCACTCAGCATACCTGCATGGCCTGATGAACCCGGCGCTCAACATCTTCTCAATCTCCTTCTTGACTTCTTCTAGAATTTCGGCCTTCATCTGCCGTGCTCGTTGCTGGAACGGCCGAAATCCTTTCTTGAGAGGTAGCCGATGCTCAATGATGCTCCTGTCTAGCCGGGCATCTCTGTATAATCCCGAGGCAAAACAATCGGGTACTCTTTCAACGAGCTATCATCGAGGCCCCTCAGATGCGGATCTAACTTTTTGCTGATAAATGTTGGTCGTGGCTTATCCCCAGGACCAATGTCGATCTCTTCTAGTTCATCAGCTGACGTAAACCCATATCCTAGCTTTCCGTCGCCTGCTAGATCGATGTTGAACACAGGCAGAACGTGTGGCGAGGATAATTTTGGCCGATCACTGGAATCGGCCTCCATGTTGATTGAATTGCTCAATGAAGGTTTACAACTTGCATGTGCTCCCTTACAGGGGGGAGTCTCCCTACCACGACCACGTGACATGTTTGCAGTGAGATCCTTGCTCTTTATTTTTTGGGGCCGATCGCAGGGATCGGCCTTGCCACGTATGTCGATGGATGTTGCTCTTATTACTCTATCAGGCCGGTGGATAAGACCAGCCTCACCCCGTTTTTTGTCACCTCGATGCGATCACAACCGTCCAAACTGATTCCAGAGAGCGGCTCTTGGTCTTCCGAGTCCCAAATGTTCATGCCGGCTATTGAGACGTCGATCGAGTCATCTGCATGCACGACTTCTACGTCGTCTCCATCCCACTGTATCAGACATTGGTGCATCGTAGATGGAATGCAGCAGTTGGCGTGAATCCAATCCCTTCCTAGCAGGACAGCGTAGGTACTCTTGCTGTCGACGATGAAGAATGTTGTTGGGATCGTCTTTCGGCCTACGGTTAGGTCCACGTTCAGGACACCTTGCGTCCCCGATGCTTGGCCGTTGAAGTCATTTAGTGTGACGTTGGTCTTGATCAGATCGGCACTGGAGCGTCCTAAACACCGTAGCATGGAATATGGCATTATATTTACCGCCGCTCCTGTGTCAACCAACATTCTGCCGATGGGCTGCCCATTGATATAACCTTTGAGGTACAGGGCCTTCATGTGTTTGTAGCCCTTTTCCCGTGGCTTCTCAAAGATGACTGGTCGTGGCCCGCAGTCAAACTGTGCTATCGGCACTTCTTCCATCCCTGGGGCACGAAACTCTGATGGAAGGAAGAACACCATGTTTGTGCCAGCCGATGTATCTGCATCGGCTTTCGTTTGCTTGGGACGCCAAACTTTCTTTGGTGGACGAGTCTCTTCGTCCAAAGTCTGCTGAATTTTCACGGCCAGATCGGGCCGCGCTTTCCTCAACGTGTGCAAGTATCGCGCTTCGGCTTGCTCCAAGCTGCGTAGGCGCCCGAACCCTACGCTTCTGGGAATGGCTGAGTCCATCGGGGCACCACCTTGGCCGGTGGTACCTATCCTCTTCTTCATCTTCTGACTCTTCAAAGTCTTCATCTTGAGAGGACTCAACACGCTTGTTTTGTGGCGGGAGAGGTCCTAGACGCTTGAATACCGAAACTTCCCTGCATCCTTCTTCCGGCGTCTACACTCCGGGCAGTTTTCGATTGTAGGCAATCGGCTAATCCCTGAGTCCCAGCAGTGTTTAAAGAAGGGACAGTCCCAGTGTTTATCCATGTCTTCATGTTCCCTTGACATCTCCTTAGCGCGGTGCTCGCGCCCTTCGTCGTCTCTGTCATGCCGACGGTACCTTCCTTTATCTTCATCAGACCGATTGTATCTTTCATCGTTTCTGTCGTACTGCCGACGTCGGTCGTACTGATATTCATATTTGTTGAGGAGGTGCGTGGAGAGTGGTTTTTGGTATCGCACGCTTCTCACTTGTTCCTTGGTAAGGTACTGCTTATCATCATATCGGGGCCGGTCGCGTGGATCGGCCTCCTCTTTTTCCTTGTTGCGGGAGTGACTGCTTTCCTCTTTATCCTTGCCATGGTGGCGCACAGGCCCTGCCATGTTGACATTGCACGAGAAGTCCAGTTGACGCCTCGCGGAGTGGTTAGGTTCCACCATGTTGACGCCAGGGAACGGATGTGTGTCCACTTTCATGGCAAACTGTCCAAAAAGCAATCGGCCTTGTTCGATCGCCATTTGGATCTGCTGACGAAACACCTTGCAGTCATTGGTGGTATGGGTGAACGAATGATGCCATTTGCAGTACGGCCTCCCATTCATTTCTTGTGCTGTAGGGGTTTTATGGCCTTCGGGTAACTTCAGCTGTTTCTCCTTAAGAAATAGATCGAAAATATGCTCAGCTTTGCTCAAATCGAAGTCAAACCCCTTTGCAGGCCCTTGTGGTTTTACCTATTTACAGGACACGGGATGTGCCCCCCGAGCCCATTCAGCTACAGCCACCTCCAGGTCCGGTGCCGGATCTTCAGTTTCTTCCATCTCAACCAGACCCACCGGACGCTTGAACTGGTCTTGGTACAATTCAGGGTGCCGCTGCTCATAGGATGTGAGTTTCTGCACCATGTGCGACAATGAACTGTACTCGCTTGGGAAGTCAGATCTTTGATTGGCGTTGCGAGGCCCGATACTTGCCAGCTCGATCGCTTCCTTCTCGGATAAACGAACCGAATAACATCGGTTCTCGACGATCCTGAAACGTTGGATGTATTCGGACATCTGTTTCTCCCTGCTACTGCCGCATCCGGGCTAGATCGGCAATGCCGGCTTCGGTAGCATCCGAATGATATTGCACATGAAACTGCTCCTCTAGCTGCTTCCATGTGCGGACTGAGTTTGGTGGCAACGAGGTGTACCACCCAAAGGCTGATCCCGTAAGAGATTGTGCGAAAAACCTCACACGTAACGGGTCTGATACTGAAATCAAGCCCAGCTGTGCCAAATATCGCTTACGTGCTCCATTGAGCTAGATCCTTCTGCTCCATTGAATTTTGAGAATTCAGGGAGCCGATACTTGGGTGGCAGTGGGATCAGGTCATACTCGTCAGGGTACGGCTTGGAATAGCCGATTGTTTTCCTCTTCGGCAAGATGCCGAACTGATCTCTCAAGATGGTGCTGATCTGTTCCATGGTATTAGCTGTAGGGACCGAGCTTTCATGACTCGTTCCAGTAGCATATTTTTCCAACCATGCTTGTTTGTCAGCGTCTGCTCCAGAAATCCCTGTTGGTACAATCTGGTTTCTGCGCGCCAAGGCGTTGCAGTCCGGCACGTAGGTGCACACGTATCCATGTGGGATCTCCTTAGGCGGCTCATATAGAGACCGGCAATCGCTAGGATCGCCTCCCACCTTGTAGACAACGTACGCCGGTGAACCCGGCGGCTCCGGCGCTGCGAGCGCGAATGGTAGCGGCGGTCGATGCGGAGCGGTACCTCTCCCCGGTGAGTCCCTAGGGTAGGTCCCGACGGGGAGTACCGATGCTTCATGATTTCATGCACCACACGGACCGCGACGCGCTCGAGAGTATTCACCGAGGCTTTCGGAGTAGCGGTGTAGAGAATGAGCTGCCATGTAGTTGATTTCTCGGCGCGAGCTGCGGTACGTTCCTCCGAAGGGGTAGACAAGTCTACTCCGTCAAGAACACCTTCGGGGAGAACCCTTTCCACCTTACGCCATGGGAACGGGTCCTAACGAAGGAGCCGATGAGATCGGCTTCCAAGATGGCTTTCATCTCATCATACTTCTTCTTTTGCTCTTCCGGCGGATCTGCGTACGTGAGTCGGTTCGCCGACCACCTCCTCACGCAGCTTTTGACATGGTTGCTCTGCAGATGTCGATGTTGTCGTTGTTGCGGAGTGTCCCACCGGGCGTGCCAGAATGTGTTGCGGTCAAAAACCCACCGGCGAGTATCGACGGGAAACACAGTAGAGCCGGGAGGCTCCCAGGATTGCGGCTGACCCTGGTCCCTCGGGCGATGGCCCGCAATGCCTTCTGGCACACGCGTCCTGGTGCTTACGAGGGCGTGCCACCTAACCTATACCTGGTCAGGAAGGTGATGGATTGCTTCGACTAGTTTCCTGCATGGCAAACACGTAAACATTAAATACGAGCCCCGATCGGCTCTTAAATTGTTCTGTGATCGGCTCAAAGAGCCGATTCCCCCATGGTTCATGTTAAATTTATAAGGACATGAGGATCATGCTTTATCAATACCAAGCTAAGCTAATCTACGATAGTCTAGGGTTTTCACCGTATAATCGGAACATCCTATGCGTGATTGAGCCTAGCAGATACGTAAGATGATGGAAAACCAACCCTAAAGAGGCCTAAAAACCAACGTGAAGTTGATCCCCGGAACAATCCCTCTAGAGCTTAATAAACCACACCTTACGCACTACCGGATCCTTCAACCCGTTTATAAGGCCTAACCATACGGATATCAAACCAATCCTTGAAGAACAAGGAGCAACTATAACGGATTAGATCTACTAAATATCGAGCAAGCATGATGCTGCCCTTACACCTAAAATAGGTGTAAGGGCAGCTAGATATCGAGGGGTAGCGTAGCTAAACAAGTACGTCGTGAAAGCATTGTCATCAACCCCAAAACACCTAAGATAAGGGTGTTGCTCGCCATCAAAAAGGCT
Source organism: Lolium rigidum (assembly GCF_022539505.1). Taxonomy (NCBI): domain Eukaryota; kingdom Viridiplantae; phylum Streptophyta; class Magnoliopsida; order Poales; family Poaceae; genus Lolium; species Lolium rigidum. Next base: position 16,989 of record NW_025899787.1, read on the forward strand.
TCGGCACGAGCAACACCAACAACGAATAAGCGATACTGCCTAGATCGCAAGATGCGATCTAGGCAGCATGTTGCTTACCGGGAGAAACCCTCGAAACAAGGGGTGGCGATGCGCCTAGATTGATTTGTTGTGAACGTGATCGTCCTCCTTTCTCAATAACCCTAGATACATATTTATAGTCCGTGGACTCTCTAACTTGGGAATAAACCCAACCGTGTACGAGCTAAACTCTATCTCTTAATTCTAACCGACACGTATCCTACTATAATTTACAGATACACGGGCAATCTTGCCCAAACTTCTTGTACAAGGCCGGTTCGGGAATATTTTCCATGTAGATCTTCTAAGCCCATTTAATCACGGCCCATCTCCAGACTTGGTTAAATGCTGGTGATAACAATATTATACTAAGAATGACAGTTGTGCTCTCAAGAAGGTGCTCAAAGAAAGGATGGAGATTCAATTGTAAAAGTAAAAGATTGACCCTTCGCAGAGGGAAGCAGGGATTAACATGTGCTAGAGCTTTTCATTTGTAAAACAGGAGTAAAATTATTTTGAGAGGTGTTTGTTGTTGTCAACGAATGATAGTGGGTACTCTAACTACCTCATCAACCAGACTTTCAAGAGCGGCTCCCATGAAGGACGTTATCTCTACCAGCAAGGTAAATCATCCATCTTCTCTTTTGTTTACACACGTACTTTAGTTTTATTATGGATGACACTCCCCCCAACCTTTGCTTACACAAGCCATGGCTAACCGAATCCTCGGGTGCCTTCCAACAATCTCATACCATGGAGGAGTGTCTATTTGCAATTTAAGTTGCTTACTGATAAATCAGGGCACATGTGAAGAGAATTATTAATGAAAGTTGATTAATTGGGGCTGGGAACCCCGTTGCCAGCTCTTTTCGCAAAATTATTGGATAAGCGGATGTGCCACTAGTCCATTATGAAGGTCTGTCAGAAGTAAATGACAAGATTGAAAGATAAACACCACATATTTCCTCATGAGCTATAAAACATCAACACAAATTGAGAAGTATTTTGAAGGTTTAAAGGTAGCACATGAGAATTTACTTGGAATGGTTTGAAATGCCATGCATAGGTATTTATGGTGGACGCTCTGGAATAACTTGGTTTTCAGGGGTTTGGAAGCACGAGCAGCATTCCCGCTCAGTACAAGTGAAGGCTAGCAATAGACTGGGAAGCGACAATCGAGAGAGCACTAACTGTCATAATCATGCTTGCGACAAAATAAATTAACGGAGGCATAAAAGTGATACAAGAACTCTGAGGTAAAGTAAATCATCGAGGCTTAATTGACATTTGTTCATTCATATGCATGCGTGAGCATGTGCCAAGTTGATTTGAGCGAATTATTCAGAGGAGGATACCACAATGTCATACCTATCTATGAATAAAGCAATGCAAGCAAATATTTATGACATGCTACTTATATTAATAAATTGGAGCTAAGCATGAGAGATCATGAACTACTAGACTTTCTTAAATGACATATACCTCACATGAACCAACTAAGCATGCTCACATGGATGAGTATAAGTACAAAAATGAAAACAAATAGAGTTCATACCAGCCTCTCACCACAGTCGAATTGTCGTAGATCGTCATTATTGCTTTTCACTTGTGTAGCTTGAATAATGTGAAATGAAAACCAAGCTCCCGCCACGGAAGACCACTGAACTCCATAATGAACTTTACAAAACTAAAGAAGAACAGAAAATATTTTTGGTGTTTTCGAATTGGAAACAAGAACAAAAGGAAACAAGCAAACAAAGTAAAATCTTTTTGGATTTTCTTATAGCAAACCAACGATAGCAAATAAAGCAAAATAAAAGCAAGAAACCAAAATAAACAAATGGTAAAGAGAAACAACAGAAATATTTTTGGTATTTTTGTGTTTTAGGAAAGAAACAAAGCAAAAACAAGAGAATGAAAACTAAAAGAGTCACATAAACACAAAGCGACGGAATTCGTCAAACTTGACAGCAGTACATGAATCGATTTTTAAGAAATTCTTCCGCTGCTCAGCTCGAAAAGTATTCAACTAATGAAAGTTAGATAACAACCTGGGGAAAATGCACAAAAATTGGCTTCGCAAAATAACATTCTGGCTGTTTTTGAGAATTTTTTTGGTATCAGTCCAGAATCTGTTTTCAATCAGCACTTCCCCAAATATCATCTCCTCTTATTAGAAAACCACTTTAAGAAACTAAACAAGTATATACAAGTATCCAAAGCAACCATAATATGCAAAGAATGAGTGATGCCGGTATACCTCCCCCCAAGCTTAGGCTTTTGGCCTAAGTGGAGATCAATCCCATGGTGCCCATGAAGTAGCACCTCCGTAGTACGACGAAGATGGATCCTGTTCCGGGTATGTGATGGAAGAAGCACCCGGATACGTGACGGTGTAGTCGTAGGAGAGCTCGGCGTCCTCGGAGTCATGCTGCTGGTGGAAACCCTGTATCTTCAGTTGCTCATCCACCTCCTCCTTAGAGCGCGACCATGGTTTCCTGTCAACACTGAACAAATCTGGCTGCGGCAAAAGGATTTCCCTCTCATCCCCGTCAGCAAACAACATTCTATAGACCATATTATCTAAACTAGAGTCAGATGTAACAAATTGATGAATCTTCATAGCAGCAATATCAAGCCTTATAGAAGTTAATTTCACATCAGTAGGGTCAAGAGGAAGATCTAGATATGCTAAAATGCGCGATGCAATAATTCCTCCAAATATAGGCCCCTTGTTAGACAAGCGGCGAGCAACAAGAGCACCAAGATGATAAGGTGTGTCTCCAGTGAGTGCAGCAATTAAGAAAGCAAGATGATAACTAGAAATATTACTAGTGTTCTCCCTACCAAGAATGCTAGTAGCAAGGTAATAAGCAAAATACTTAATGGCGGGGAGTTGAATGTTTCTTATCTTGCCACGCTGAATTGTGCGGCAATCATCATTGGTGATTTCTCGATAGAGCTCCAGCAAAGCCTTGGGGTTGTCCTCGATCTTCTTTGCTGTACCTACAGGGGCAATATCCAATGCAGTACAAAAATACTCCAACTTCATAGTAATAGGATTACCATAGATCCTGAATGCAACTGTCGGGTGATAGTGCTTGTTGTTGAACTTAAAGCTCTCCACAAAGATTTTAGTGAGCATGTAGTATTGCTCCCTCTCATCTCCCATGTAGGTGGTTAAGCCTGCCTTACCGACGAGGGTCAAGAAATCATCCAGCAACCCTGCATTACTCAAAAAGTCATAACATGGGAAAGATGAAGCGTTAGGGACTCCATTGTCCTCTTCGGGTTCGAAGCTCGGTGCGATGACGTCCTCATTATAGGATCGCCTAAATCGGGTGGCGGTCCTAGAAGGCCTCCCCGTGCTTGTCGTCTCTCTTTCAAACACTTCTCCAAAGTTACAATTATCCATCTTCCTTTTCTGAAATTTTTCAACACCCATTATAAAATTTGATTTGGTGACATATAATTGAGGGAAACTACTATAGGAACTTGCTAGAGTACTAAACATGCATCAAAACTAGTTTTTACCACTTAGAACAAGCATGCAAGCTCACTAAACATGTTACCTACAGCAGCAAAATATTCAAGATATACTCAACCAAACAAAATTCTACTTGGATAATCGGAGGAGTCACATACGGAGAGCAAATGTGCCAAATTTCAGACAGAAATCTGGGCTGAGCAAAGAGATCGAGAAATCTTGAGCTCTTGAGCAGAAACGCGAGTGAGAGAAAGCTGGTGCGAGTTTTTTTGGGAGAGAGAATGAGATGGGAGAAAGAGATGAAGTGGTGGGGCAAGGAGGGCCCCACAAAACAGGGTGGCGCGCCCCCCTTGCTGGCCGCGCCGGCCTGTGGGGTGCCACCCTGGGGTGCCCCACTGGTCATCCCTAGGTGCTCCCAGGTGCCTCTTCGAAAAATAAGACCAACGGTATAATTTTTGTGAATTTTTGAAAACTTTGAAAAATGCACATTTCTGGGTGTCAAAATTATTATTACTGGGCAGAAAAAGATTTTTGAAATCTCTAATCAACTAAAGAACTTTGCAAAACAAAAATTCTACAGCAAGTAGAACAAATGGAGGAAGAAAGAGATGTTGTTTAGTTCCTCTATGCATATAAAATGAATTTGTTAACAAGGTTGATCAAGTCTTGCCACCAAATAAATTTTACATAGCATAAGAAGAAATAAACCTCAAATCAATCATGTTACCTTGAATTGTATTGATATGGATCCAATCACAAGAGTTTGATATTCTTCTTTAGGCTCATATATTGGACAATCAATAGTTCCCACTTTGATAGTTCTCACATTAGAAATTGTATTAACTCCACATGCTTTCTCAATCCTCTTGGGAAAATAAACGGTATGCTCCTTGTCATCGACATTGAAAGTAACTTTTCCTTTATTGCAATCAATAACAGCCCCTGCGGTGTTAAGAAAAGGTCTACCAAGAATAATAGACATATTATCATCTTCGAGCATTTCCAACACAACAAAATCAGTTAATATCAAGCAGTTATTAGTAACTTGAACAGGAACATCCTCACATATACCAACAGGAACAGCAGTAGATTTATCAGCCATTTGCAAAGATATATCAGTTGGTATCAACTTATCTAAATAAAGTCTCTTATAAAGTGAGAAAGGCATAACACTAACACCCGCTCCCAAATCACATAGAGCAGTTCTAACATAATTATTCTTAATCGAACAAGGAATAGTCGGTATACCTGGGTCGCCAAGCTTGTTTGGAACTTTGCCATTGAAAGAGTAATTAGCAAGCATAGTGGAAATCTCCTCATTAGGAATTTTCCTTTTGTTAGAGACAATATCTTTTATATACTTCGAATAAGGAGGCAATTTAATAGCATCAGTCAAAGGGATTTGCAGGAATAAAGGTTTCATCCAATCACAAAATTTGTTATAGTGTTATTCTTCCTTTGATTTTAGTTTGTTAGCAGGAAAAGGCATTTGCTTTTGAACCCAAGGTTCCCTTTCATTACCATGTTTCTTAGCAATAAAATCTTCTTTAGTATACTTTTTATTTTTAGCATGCTTTTCGAGTTCTTCTTCAACCTCTTCTTTATCGAAGCATCATTCTTATCATTATCTTTATCATGTTCATTACCACTTTCAGTTTCAGCATCGAAATAGAAATACTATTAGGATCATTAACGAGCTCAGAGGATTCTACAACAGTTTTATGTTTCTTTTTCTTTTTCTTAGATGGAGCACTAGTTTCAGTTCGTCGAGAATCTTGTTCAACTCTTTTGGGATGCCCTTCAGGATATAGAGGATCCTGGGTAGAAACACCGCCTCTAGTTGTTACTTCATAAGCGTGTTTTTCTTTAGAATTATCTTTTAACAAGTCATTTTGCACTTTAGTGAGTTGATCAATTTGAGTTTGAATCATATGAAAATGTTTAACAAGCATCTTAACATCATTGGAGGTTCTCTCCACAATACCATGCAATTCACTAATAGCTCGAGAATTTTCCATTAAAATGATTCTCTACTCTCATATTGAAATTACTTTGCTTAACAATATAATTATCAAACTCATCTAAGCATTGAGCAGGAGGTTTTGAATACGGAATATCTTCCCTAGAAAAGCGTTCAAGAGAGTGTACCTCAATCATGGATGAAGGGGGAGTGATCTTACATAAATCTTCTATGGGAGGTAAATTCTTCACATCTTCGGATTTAATACCTTTCTCTTTAAGAGATTTCTTGGCTTCCCTCATATCTTCATCATTTAATTTAATCATCCCCCTCTTCTTCAATATTGGTGTCGGGGTTGGTTCAGGTGTAGACCAATCATCATGATTCCGGCCTATTCTAGCCAATAATTCTTCGCCGTCGTGCTGGAGTTCTTTTCCCGAAAACACAACCAGCACAACTATCCAGGTATGCCCTAGACTCAATGGTTAATCCACTACAAAATATATCAAGTAAATCATGCTTTTCCAAATCATGTTCGAGGCCGAGCTCTAATAAGAGAGCAAAATCTCGCCCAAGCCTCGGGCAATTTCTCTCCATCTTCCCTGATCAAAATTATAAATTCTCTCGCAAAGCAATATGTTGAGCACTAGCAGGAAAGTATTTCCGGAAGAAAACATCAAGCAATTCTTTTGGACTATTAATAGAATCAGGTGGCAAACTATTATACCAAGTTTTAGCATCATCCTTTAATGAGAAAGGGAAAATTTTAGCAACGAAATAAGTACGCTTCTTAACATCATCGGAAAACAAGCTACTCAAAGTAGACAGCTCAATCATGTGTTCTACAGCACTTTTTTTTTCAGTACCACAAAAAGGTGTTTTCTGAACAATAGATATATGAGACAAATCAAGAGAAAAATCATAATCCTTATCCTTAATGGTTATAGGAGATGTGGCAAATTTAGGATCAGGAGACAGTTTATATCTAACAGTATGTTGTGCAAGCAACTTTTTAATTTTTCTTGCATCAGTAGTAGCATTGCATTTATCAATAAAATCATCATCAAGTTCTAGATAATCTTCATCAAGATCATCACTAGAATATTCAACGAGACTCGGGTGAATTAACGAGTGTAGCAGCATTTTCATTAGGAGTTTCAGTACTTTCAATTTTTCTAGACCTAGCAATTGTAGCATCTAGAAAAGATCCCAATGAACCATCATTATCAAGCACAGACGAAGCATCATCAAAATTATGAGAGGAATTTTCAGATCTAGCGAAGTACCAGCATGTGAAGCTTGTGGTGGTGAAACAAGTTTATCTATCACGGATGGTGAATCAAGAGCAGCGAGAGGTACTCAGAGTTGTACCTTTTCTTGTAGTGGATGGTAATATGGTGACTTTAGTATCGCGAGGTTTACCCATGATGGAGAATTTGCAGCGAACAATATCAATCCAAGTGAACTTGCAAATAAAGCTATGCTCCCCGGCAACAGCGCTAGAAAATAGTCTTGATGACCCACAAGTATAGGGGATCGCAACAGTCTTCGAGGGAAGTAAAACCCAATTTATTGATTCGACACAAGGGGAGACAAAGAATACTTGAAAGCCTTAACAGCGGAGTTGTCAATTCAGCTGCACTGGAAACAGACTTGCTCGCAAGAGTTTATCGATAGTAACGAGTTTTATAGCAGTAGCGAGTGGTGAAATAACAGCAGCAGAGTAACAAAGACAGCAGTAGTGATTATAGTAAACAGCAGGATTAAAATACTGTAGGCACAAGGATGGATGAGAGAAACTCATGTAACAATCAAGGCAGGGCATTTGCAGATAATAATAAAACGGTATCCAAGTACTAATCAATCAAAAGGCATGTGTTCCATATTTAGTCGTACGTGCTCGCAATGAGAAACTTGCACAACATCTTTTGTCCTACCAGCCGGTGGCAGCCGGGCCTCTAGAGAATCTCTCGGAAATTAAGGTACTCCTTTTAATAGAGCACCAGAGCAAAGCATTAACACTCCGTGAACACATGTGATCCTCATATCATCGCCTTCCCCTTCGGTTGTCCCAATTTCTGTCACTTTGGGGCCTCGGGTTCCGGACAACAATACGTGTATACAACTTGCAGGTAAGATCATAAAGCAATGAATATCATCATGAATTGATAACATGTTCATATCTGAGATCATGGCACTCGGGCCCTAGTGACAAGCATTAAGCATAACAAGTTGCAATAATATCATAAAAGTACCGATTACGGACACTAGGCACTATGCCCTAACAATCTTATGCTATTACATGACCAATCTCATCCAATCCCTACCATCCCCTTCAGCCTACAGCGGGGGAATTACTCACACATGGATGAGGGAAACATGGCTGGTCGATGGAGAGGCGTCGGTGGTGATGATGGCGATGATCTCCTCCAATTCCCCGTCCCGGCGGAGTGCCAGAACGGAGTTTCTGGTCCCGGGACGGAGTTTCGCGACGGTGGCGGCGTACTGGATGGTTTCTGGCGACTTCGACTTCTCGTCTCGCGTTTTTAGATCGAAACCCTTAAGTAGTCCAGAGAGGGGCGTTAGAGGCCAGCCGAGGGGGCCACACGCTAGGGCGGCGCGCCCCCCCTCCAGGCCGCGCCGGCCTAGTGTGTGGGGGCCCTGGGCCTCCCCCAGGCCTGCCCTTCTGGATCCGTGATTCTTATGGAAAAATAAGCCCTTCGACATAAATTTCGAGGATTTTCCTGAAAGTTGAATTTCTGCACAAAAACGAGTCACCAGAGCAATTCTGCTGAAAACAACGTTAGTCCGTGTTAGTTGTATCCAAAATACACAAATTAGAGGCAAAACAATAGCAAAAGTGTTCGGGAAAGTAGATACATTTTGGACGTATCAGGTTTCAAAGGCTACAACACGCCACACCGGCGACAAGGCCGCAAAGACTCCAACGCGCCACAACCGGCTCCAAAACCACAAAGGCTACCACACTCCACAAAGGCAACAACGCCACAAAGGCTACCACATCACAAAGACGACAAGGCCACAAAGACTACAAGGCCACTAAGGCTACAATACCACAAAGGCAACAAGGTCACGAAGGCAACAACACCACTAAGGTCAACAAGCTCTCTACGAGACCGAAACCCCGGAGAGAACCCAAACCGATGCACCTAATGCATTGGCTAAGAACACCAAAGCGGTACTACCTCTTGTGAAAGCGGTACTACCTCTCGAGCGGTACTACCGGGTAGGTACCGGCCCAATACCAGACCGGATCCAGGGTCTTACAGAGACCAAACCGGTACCTGACCGGTACTACCGCCCTTCTTCTTTTTCCCTCTAAATCGCGATACAGAAACTGCAATAACTTGGGCTAGGAAACTCCAAATGAGGTGAAACCAATTTTGCTGGAAAGAGGGCGTCAAGATCTACCTCTACACAAGGTGAAAAGATGGAAAATAGTGGATGATGATTTTCTCATGGTCATAGAGGTGTGACCTCTCAATATAGTATATCGGGAAAATCATCACCCTCACACATGCAACAGGCGATGCATACGGAATCCATTTCCGATGAGTTAGAGCTTGTCATGAGAATGAACACAATCTCTAAAACATCTCATGGATAAGAACCAAGAACAAACAAGAAACACGATGCAATGCATGCAAGGTTTGAGCTCTCTCCGATGATGCGACCCACTATCCTATCGAGCACAAACCTTGTCCTTGCACGTTCCACTCAAGTCGGTAAGCTCCATCTTCACCCTCTTCATCATTGTACATGCCACCATCTTCTTCCAACATACACGCCACCGTCTTCTTCCATCTTGTACACACGCCACCGTCTTCATCCATATTCTACGTCGTCTTCATCCCTCTTCATCCTCTACACCGTCTTCATCTCTCTTCGACACCATCTTCATCCATCTTCTTCATTGTACTCGATCTTCTCCATCTTGCAACCTTGAGACCAACACATGGCTATGGACACGACCTAAGATAGATTCTCAATACAACCGTTAGTCCATAGAGATTGCCATCAATTACCAAAACCACACATGGAGGGCTCCATGTTCTTTCAGGAGGGCACTATACTAGGGTTTACTTATGATCACCAAGGAATGCTTAATTTGAAATTGATATTTTGGGTTAGGATTCCAAGTGTATAAATCAAATGTTATAATTGATGCGAAGGCTGGTTCTCTCACCCAAGTAGATATTGATAATTCCCTAGACGTGGTTAATAAAATTTGGTTTCTAAGCTAACAAGGTTTTAGCGCCCTTCGATTGATTCTCTACTTCAGATGTTGAAGATGAATTAGGGTTACTTACTACCCTTTCTATTTTTTTGTGAAGGATGATATTTGCTTATCATAAGGCTTTCCTAGAATTTTTATTCACATTTATCTCCAAGGCATAATAATGTAATAAACATTATCAATTTATTTCTCATTAATTCCTCACTTCTAGTTCTTAGAAATTTGACATTAAACACCTGTATTTACTACTCTAAACATTCATTTTGATTTTGAAGTTAATCTTGATGGCTCCTAGTTCATTAGAGTTTAACTACTTCCTTCATCACAATTCTCAAGGTTCTATGATCAACACATAATAGCGATGATCAAGGTTCTGGGCTTCCTAAAGGCACAACTAAGAAGATTTAGCTCTCACCTCCAAGATCAAGTGCTTGCTCAAGTAACTTTAGTGTAACACTTAACTTGTACTCTCTTACATGAGCATGGAGATGGTTAGGATTTCTAACATGCTCACAAGGTATCTTAATTTGATCATATAAATTTAAGTTCAAATTGACTACCTTATTTTGGACTAGTTTCTACTTACTTTTGTATGTCAAGAATACGGTTCTATGCCATTTAAGTTTGGATTAACTCACCACTTCTCAATGAAATGGATTATATCCTAAGGTCCTAACTCAAGGGATGATGATGATATCATATGAATAGATGGGCTGACTCTCCCTTCACCATAGTTTGATGTAAATAATTTTCGAATAGACAAGAATATAATATATCAAGATTTGATAATATAACTTGTATTGATTTACTTGTCATAAGTTCAAGAATTGAGTTGAATAAATACCATGAACATCATGGTAAGAATAGATATTGAATAAAGACATGAAAAGGATAAGTCAAGATTGGTGCTTAACTTTCTTCTTCCTTGTTTAGTACTTGAAAATATACATATGTTGTTGCAAGAAATACCATATTATGATCCTCTAGAAGATATATGTTTGATCCCTAAGTAATGTGTTGTTGTTTCAATGCTAGTTCTATTTTATCTAACCCATAGATCAAATTATATTTACCCAAAGTAAAGTTTTAGCAAAGGTTACATTGAAATTTACCGCGCTTAGCTTGATGTGTAGAAAGAGATGCAATGCTCGATGTATTGATCGGATGCATATGGCGGTACATATATAGGCCACGTCCTCGACTATACAAGGAAGGAGGCGGGCCCAATAGTAAATACAAGGATATGTATCGCTATACAATAACTACAGAGGATACACATCCAGATATACAAGATATGTATCTCAACACCACCCCGCAGTCGAAGCGTCGCCTGGACGAACGCATAGACTGGACCGGAACTCCTCAGAAGATGCTGTAGGGAGACCCTTAGTCATGATATCCGCAAATTGTTGGGAGGTGGGCACATGAAGTACTCGAATGTGTCCAAGGGACACCTGTTCCCGAACAAAGTGGATGTCCAGCTCAATATGCTTGGTGCGGCGATGGTGAACCGGGTTGGCAGAGAGGTAGACGGCGGAGACTGATACGTCTCCGACGTATCGATAATTTCTTATGTTCTATGCCATATTATTGATGATACCTACATGTTTTATGCACACTTTATGTCATATTCGTGCATTTTCTGGAACTAACCTATTAACAAGATGCCGAAGTGCCAGTTCCTGTTTTCTGCCGTTTTTGGTTTCAGAAATCCTAGTAACGAAATATTCTCGGAATTGGACGAAACGAAGACCCAGGGGCCTATTTTTCCACGGAGCTTCCAGAAGACCTGAGAACATTCGAAGTGGGGCCACGAGGTGGCGACACCACGTGGCGGCGCGGCCCAGGGGGGCCCGCGCCGCCCTATGGTGTGGCCCCCTCGTCTGGCCCCCGACTCTGCCCTTCCGCCTACTTAAAGCCTCCGTCGCGAAACCCCTGATGCGAAAAAACCACGATACGGAAAACCTTACTGAGACGCCGCCGCCGCTGATCCCATCTCGGGGGATTCTGGAGATCTCCTCCGGCACCCTGCCGGAGAGGGGATTCATCTCCCGGAGGACTCTACACCGCCATGGTCGCCTCCGGAGTGATGAGTGAGTAGTTCACCCCTGGACTATGGGTCCATAGCAGTAGCTAGATGGTTGTCTTCTCCTCATTGTGCTTCATTGTTGGATCTTGTGAGCTGCCTAACATGATCAAGATCATCTATCTGTAATTCTATATGTTGTGTTTGTCGGGATCCGATGGATAGAGAATACCATGTCATGTTAATTATCAAGTTATTACATATGTGTTGTTTATGATCTTGCATGCTCTCCAGTTACTAGTAGAGGCTCTGGCCAAGTTTTTACTTTTAACTCCAAGAGGGAGTACTTATGCTCGATAGTGGGTTCATGCCTGCATTGACACACGGGACGATGTGAGAAAGTTCTAAGGTTGTGTTGTCTTGTTGCCACTAGGGATAAAACATTGGCGCTATGTCCGAGGATGTAGTTGTTGATTACATTACGCACCATACTTAATGCAATTGTCTGTTGTTAGCAACTTAATGCTGGAGGGGTTCGGATGATAACTCTGAAGGTGGACTTTTTAGGCATAGATGCGGTTGGATGGCGGTCTATGTACTTTGTCGTAATGCCCAATTAAATCTCACTATACTTATCATGTCATGTATGTGCATTGTTATGCCCTCTCTATTTGTCAATTGCCCAACTGTAATTTGTTCACCCAACATGCTTTTATCTTATGGGAGAGACACCTCTAGTGAACTGTGGACCCCAGTCCATTCTTTTAATACTGAAATACAAATCTGCTGCAATACTTGTTTTACTATTTTCTCTGCAAACAATCATCTTCCACACAATACGGTTAATCCTTTGTTACAGCAAGCCGGTGAGATTGACAACCTCATCTGTTTCGTTGGGGCAAAGTACTTTGGTTGTGTTGTGCAGGTTCCACGTTGGCGCTGGAATCCCTGGTGTTGCGCCGCACTACATCCCGCCGCCATCAACCTTCAACGTGCTTCTTGGCTCCTTCTGGTTCGATAAACCTTGGTTTCTTTCTGAGGGAAAACTTGCTGCTGTGCGCATCATACCTTCCTCTTGGGGTTGCCCAACGAACGTGTGAAATACACGCCATCAAGCTCTTTTTCTGGCGCCGTTGCCGGGGAGATCAAGACACGCTGCAAGGGAGTCTCCACTTCTCAATCTCTTTACTTTGTTTTTGTCTTGCTTTATTTTATTTACTACTTTGTTTGCTGCATTATATCAAAACACAAAAAAATTAGTTGCTAGCTTTACTTTATTTACTATCTTGTTTGCTATATTAAAAACACAAAAAAATTAGTTTACTTGCATTTACTTTATCTAGTTTGCTTTATTTACTACTGCTAAAATGGCCAACCCTGAAAATACTAAGTTGTGTGACTTCACTAGCAGAAATAATAATGATTTCTTATGCACACCTATTGCTCCACCTGCTACTACAGCGGAATTCTTTGAAATTAAATCTGCTTTACTAAATCTTGTTATGCGAGAGCAATTTTCTGGTGTTAGTTCTGATGATGCTGCTGCCCATCTCAATAATTTTGTTGAACTATGTGAAATGCAAAAATATAAAGATATAGATGGTGATATTATAAAATTAAAATTGTTTCCTTTCTCATTAAGAGGAAGAGCTAAAGATTGGTTGCTATCTCTGCCTAAGAATAGTATTGATTCATGGACTAAATGCAAGGATGCTTTTATTGGTAGATATTATCCCCTGCTAAAATTATATCTTTGAGGAGTAGCATAATGAATTTTAAACAATTGGATAATGAACATGTTGCTCAAGCTTGGGAAAGAATGAAATCTCTGGTTAAAAATTGCCCAACCCATGGACTGACTACTTGGATGATCATCCAAACCTTCTATGCAGGACTAAATTTTTCTTCGCGGAATTTATTGGATTCAGCTGCCGGAGGTACCTTTATGTCCATCACTCTTGGTGAAGAAACAAAGCTTCTTGATAATATGATGGTTAATTACTCTGAATGGCACACGGAAAGAGCTCCACAAGGTAAGAAGGTAAATTCTGTTGAAGAATCCTCTTCCTTGAGTGATAAGATTGATGCTATTATGTCTATGCTTGTTAATGGTAGGACTAATGTTGATCCTAATAATGTTCCGCTAGCTTCATTGGTTTCCCAAGAAGAACATGTTGATGTAAACTTCATTAAAAATAATAATTTCAACAACAATGCTTATCGGAACAATTCTAGTAATAACTATAGGCCATATCCTTATAATAATGGTAACGGTTATGCTAATTCTTATGGGAATTCTTACAACAATAATAGGAATACACCCCCTGGACTTGAAGCCATGCTTAAAGAATTTATTAGTACACAAACTGCCTTTAACAAATCCGTTGAGGAAAAGCTCAATAAAATTGATATTCTTGTTTCTAGAGTTGATAGTCTTGCCTCCGATGTTGATCTTTTGAAATCGAAAGTTATGCCTAATATGGATATTGAAAATAAAATTGTTACTACAGCAAATGCCATCCAAGTTAGAATTAATGAGAATATAAGATTAATGGCTGAACTGCGTGCTAGGTGGGATAGAGAAGAAAATGAAAAACTAGCTCAAAAGGAAAATATAGCTAAAGTTTGGACTATTACCACCACTAGCAATGCTAATGATTCACATGTTTTTGCACCTCCTACTATCAATGGTAAAATAATTGGTGTTAGCAATGCTTCTACTCCTAGTGCAAAGCGCGCAAAATTACCTGAAACTGCTAAAACTGCTGAAACTGCTTGTGATAAAACTGCTGAAATTTTTTCCAACCTTGGGGATGATAATCCCATTGCTTTAGATTGTAATGATTTAGATTTTGATGATTGCCATATCTCTAAAGTTATAAAGTTCTTACAAAAACTTGCTAAAAGTCCCAATGCTAGTGCTATAAATTTGGCTTTCACAAAACATATTACAAATGCTCTCATAAAAGCTAGAGAAGAGAAACTAAAACTTGAAACTTCTATTCCTAGAAAGCTAGAGGATGGTTGGGAGCCCATCATTAAAATGAGAGTCAAAGATTTTGATTGTAATGCCTTGTGTGATCTTGGTGCAAGTATTTCTGTTATGCCTAAAAAGTCTATGATATGCTTGACTTGCCACCATTGAAGAATTGTTATTTGGATGTTAATCTCGCTGATAATGCTAAAAGAAACCTTTGGGGAAAGTTGATAATGTTCATATTATGGTTAACAATAACCTTGTCCCCGTTGATTTTGTTGTCTTGGATATTGAATGCAATGCATCTTGCCCCATTATATTGGGAAGACCTTTTCTTCGAACCGTTGGTGCTACTATTGATATGAAGGAAGGTAATATTAAATATCAATTTCCTCTCAAGAAAGGTATGGAACACTTCCCTAGAAAGAGAATGAAGTTACCTTATGATTCTATTATTAGAACAAATTATGATGTTGATGCTTCATCTCTCGATGTTACTTGAGTTACACTTTCTGCGCCTAGGCTGAAAGGCGTTAAAGAAAAGCGCTTATGGGAGACAACCCATGTTTTTACTCCAGTATTTTTGTTTTATATTTGTGTCTTGGAAGTTGTTTACTACTGTAGCAACCTCTCCTTATCTTAGTTTTGAGTTTTGTTGTGCCAAGTAAAGTCTTTGATAGAAAAGTAAGTACTAGATTTGGATTACTGCGCAGTTCCAGATTTCTTTGCTGTCACGAATCTGGGTCTATCTCCCCGTAGGTAGCTCAGAAAATTACGCCAATTTACGAGCATGATCCTCAGATATGTACGCAACTTTCATTCAATTTGAGCATTTTCGTTTGAGCAAGTCTGGTGGCCTAATAAAATCCATCTTTACGGACTGTTCTGTTTTGACAGATTCTGTCTTTTATTTCGCATTGCCTCTTTTGCTATGTTGGATGAATTTCTTTGATCCACTAATGTCCAGTAGCTTTATGCAATGTCCAGAAGTGTTAAGAATGATTGTGTCACCTCTGAACATGTGAATTTTTATTATGCACTAACCCTCTAATGAGTTGTTTCGAGTTTGGTGTGGAGGAAGTTTTCAAGGATCAAGAGAGGAGTATGATGCAATATGATCAAGGAGAGTGAAAGCTCTAAGCTTGGGGATGCCCCGTGGTTAACCCCTGCATATTATAAGAAGACTCAAGCGTCTAAGCTTGGGGATGCCCAAGGCATCCCCTTCTTCATCGACAACATTATCGGGTTCCTCCCCCGAAACTATATTTTTATTCCGTCACATCTTATGTACTTTGCTTGGAGCGTCGGTTTGTTTTTGTTTTTTGTTTTGTTTGAATAAAATGGATCCTAGCATTCACTTTATGGGAGAGAGACACGCTCCGCTGTAGCATATGGACAAGTATGTCCTTAGGCTCTACTCATAGTATTCATGGCGAAGTTTCTTCTTCGTTAAATTGTTATATGGTTGGAATTGGAAAATATTACATGTAGTAACTCTAAAATGTCTTGGATAATTTGATACTTGGCAATTGTTGTGCTCATGTTTAAGCTCTTGCATCATATACTTTTCACCCATTAATGAAGAAATACTTAGAGCTTGCTAATTTGGTTTGCATATTTGGTTTCTCTAGAGTCTAGATAACATCTAGTATTGAGTTTTGAACAACAAGGAAGACGGTATGGAGTCTTATAATGTTTACCATATGTATTTTATGTGAGTTTTGCTGTACCGTTCATCCTTGTGTTTGTTTCAAATAACCTTGCTAGCCTAAACCTTGTATCGAGAGGGAATACTTCTCATGCATCCAAAATACTTGAGCCAACCACTATGCCATTTGTGTCCACCATACCTACCTACTACATGGTATTTATCCGCCATTCCAAAGTAAATTGCTTGAGTGCTACCTTTAAAATTCCATCATTCACCTTTGCAATATATAGCTCATGGGACAAATAGCTTAAAAACTATTGTGGTATTGAATATGTACTTATGCACTTTATCTCTTATTAAGTTGCTTGTTGAGCGATAACCATGTTTCGGGGACGCCATCAACTATTCTTTGTTGGATATCATGTGAGTTGCTATGCATGTCCGTCTTGTCCGAAGCAAGAGAGATCTACCACCTTCATGGTTGGAGCATGCATATTGTTAGAGAAGAACTTTGGGCCGCTAACTAAAGCCATGATTCATGGTGGAAGTTTCGGTTTTGGACACATATCCTCAATCTCATATGAGAATAATAATTGTTGCCACATGCTTATGCATTAAAGAGGAGTCCATTATCTGTTGTCCATGTTGTCCCGGTATGGATGTCTAAGTTGAGAATAATCAAAAGCGAGAAATCCAAAATGCGAGCTTTCTCCTTAGACCTTTGTACGAGGCGGCATGGAGGTACCCCATTGTGACACTTGGTTAAAACATGTGCATTGCAAAGATCCGGTAGTCCAAGTTAATTAGGACAAGGTGCGGGCACTATTAGTATACTATGCATGAGACTTGCAACTTGTAAGATATAATGTACATAACTCATATGCTTTATTACTACCGTTGACAAAATTGTTTCATGTTTTCAAAATAAAAGCTCTAGCACAAATATAGCAATCGATGCTTTCCTCTTTGAAGGACCATTCTCTTTACTTTTATGTTGAGTCAGTTCACCTATTTCTCTCCACCTCAAGAAGCAAACACTTGTGTGAACTGTGCATTGATTCCTACATACTTGCATATTGTACTTGTTATATTACTCTATGTTGACTATTATCCATGAGATATACATGTTACAAGTTGAAAGCAACCGCTGAAACTTAATCTTCCTTTGTGTTGCTTCAATACCTTTACTTTGATTTATTGCTTTATGAGTTAACTCTTATGCAAGACTTATTAATACTTGTCTTGAAGTACTATTCATGAAAAGTCTTTGCTTTATGATTCACTTGTTTACTCATGTCATTACCATTGTTTTGATCGCTGCATTCACTACATATGTTTACAAATAGTATGATCAAAGTTATGATGGCATATCACTTCAGAAATTATCTTTGTTATCGTTTTACCCGCTCGGGACGAGCGTAACTAAGCTTGGGGATGCTTGATACGTCTCCGACGTATCGATAATTTCTTATGTTCTATGCCATATTATTGATGATACCTACATGTTTTATGCACACTTTATGTCATATTCGTGCATTTTCTGGAACTAACCTATTAACAAGATGCCGAAGTGCCGGTTCTCGTTTTCTCGCTGTTTTTGGTTTCGAAATCCTAGTAACGAAATATTCTCGGAATTGGACGAAACGAAGACCCGGGGGCCTATTTTTCCACGGAGCTTCCGGAAGACCCGAGAACATTCGAAGTGGGGCCACGAGGTGGCGACACCATGTGGCGGCGCGGCCCGGGGGGCCCGCGCCGCCCTATGGTGTGGCCCCTCGTCCGGCCCCGACTCTGCCCTTCCGCCTACTTAAAGCCTCCCGTCGCGAAACCCACGATGCGAAAAAACCACGATACGGAAAACCTTACCGAGACGCCGCCGCCGCCGATCCCATCTCGGGGATTCCGGAGATCTCCTCCGGCACCCTGCCGGAGAGGGGATTCATCTCCCGGAGGACTCTACACCGCCATGGTCGCCTCCGGAGTGATGAGTGAGTAGTTCACCCCTGGACTATGGGTCCATAGCGGTAGCTAGATGGTTGTCTTCTCCTCATTGTGCTTCATTGTTGGATCTTGTGAGCTGCCTAACATGATCAAGATCATCTATCCGTAATTCTATATGTTGTGTTTGTCGGGATCCGATGGATAGAGAATACCATGTCATGTTAATTATCAAGTTATTACATATGTGTTGTTTATGATCTTGCATGCTCTCCGTTACTAGTAGAGGCTCTGGCCAAGTTTTTACTTTTAACTCCAAGAGGGAGTACTTATGCTCGATAGTGGGTTCATGCCGCATTGACACCTGGGACGAGTGACGAAAGTTCTAAGGTTGTGTTGTGTCTGTTGCCACTAGGGATAAAACATTGGCGCTATGTCCGAGGATGTAGTTGTTGATTACATTACGCACCATACTTAATGCAATTGTCCGTTGTTAGCAACTTAATACTGGAGGGGTTCGGATGATAACTTGAAGGTGGACTTTTTAGGCATAGATGCGGTTGGATGGCGGTCTATGTACTTTGTCGTAATGCCCAATTAAATCTCACTATACTTATCATGTCATGTATGTGCATTGTTATGCCCTCTCTATTTGTCAATTGCCCGATCGTAATTTGTTCACCCAACATGCTTTTATCTTATGGGAGAGACACCTCTAGTGAACTGTGGACCCCGGTCCATTCTTTTAATACTCGAAATACAAATCTGTCTGCAATACTTGTTTTACTATTTTCTCTCGCAAACAATCATCTTCCACACAATACGGTTAATCCTTTGTTACAGCAAGCCGGTGAGATTGACAACCTCACCGTTTCGTTGGGGCAAAGTACTTTGGTTGTGTTGTGCAGGTTCCACGTTGGCGCTGGAATCCCCGGTGTTGCGCCGCACTACATCCCGCCGCCATCAACCTTCAACGTGCTTCTTGGCTCCTTCTGGTTCGATAAACCTTGGTTTCTTTCTGAGGGAAAACTTGCTGCTGTGCGCATCATACCTTCCTCTTGGGGTTGCCCAACGAACGTGTGAAATACACGCCATCAGAGACATTGTCGCAGTACACCACGGTGGCTTTGGCGACTGGACATGAGAGCTCAACGAGGAGTTGCCGCAGCCAGGAGACCTCAGCAACCACGTTAGCAACAGCCCGGTACTCCGCTTCGGCGCTGGAGCGAGATACCGTGGGCTGTCGCTTAGACGACCAGGAGATGAGCGAAGAGCCAAAGTAGACGCAGTAGCCAGACGTGGAGCGACGTGTGTCAGGGTAGCCTGCCCAATCGGCGTCCGAGTAGGCGACGATGTCCGTGGCGGTGGAGGCGTGGAGAGAAAGACCGAAGTCCATGGTACCACGAATGTAGCGGAGAATCCGCTTGACCGCAGCCCAATGAGGATCCCGTGGAGCGTGCATTTGAAGGCACACTTGCTGAACAGCATACTGAAGCTCGGGGCGAGTCAGGGTGAGGTACTGCAAGGCACCGACGATGGAGCGGTAAGATGACGCGTCCGTGGCCAAGGAACCATCTGTGGTGGAGAGCTTGGACTTCGTGTCGACAGGCGTGGCCGCGGGTTTGCAATTAAGCATACCGGCGCGGTCCGGGAGCTCATGGGCGTACTTGCGCCGATGAAGGAAGAAGCCGTCGGTGCGACGTACGACCTCGATGCCGAGGAAGTAGTGCGAGAGGCCCCAAGTCCTTGAGGGCAAACTCAACGCGAAGACGGTCGGTGAGCTGGCGCAGTAGGTCCGTGGAGCTGGCCGTTAAGATGATGTCGTCGACGTAGAGCAGCAGGTACGCGGTGGTGGCGCCGTTGTTGTACACGAACAACGATGCATCAGAGCGGGTGGAGCGGAAGCCGAGTTGGTGAAGAAACGCTGCGATGCGCTGGTACCAGGCGCGTGGGGCCTGCTTGAGCCCGTATAACGAGCGTGAGAGCAGGCACACATCGTCGGGGTGGGCGCTGTCGACGAACCCAGTGGGCTGCTGGCAGAAGACCCGCTCCTCGAGATGGCCGTGAAGAAAGGCGTTGGAGACGTCCATCTGATGCACGGGCCATGCGCGGGAGACCGCGAGCTGAAGAATGGTGCAGATCGTCCCGGGCTTGACAACCGGGGCGAAGGTGTCGGTGAAGTCGACGCCGGCGCGCTGGCAAAACCGCAAACTACCCACCGCGCCTTGTGGCGGTCGAGGGTACCGTCCGGATGGAACTTCTGCTTGAAGACCCACTTCCCGGTGATGATGTTGGCGTGAGGGGGCGGGGAACAAGCGTCCATGTCTGGTTCCGCTGCAGAGCGTCGAACTCGTCATGCATGGCCGCAAACCACTGCGGGTCGCGGAGAGCGGCCCGGGCAGAGGCGGGCAGGGGCGACGGTAGGACTGGTGAAGGCGCGGAAGTCGATGCGGTGCAGACGTACTCGTCCGAGGGGTACCGCGTACTCGGGACGCGAATCCCCGCACGGGCGCGCGTGAGGGGGCTCGTCGCCGGTGGTGGAGGAGGCGGAGGAGGGGCCGGAGGCGAGGCATCGCCCGAGCTGGGGCTCGAGGGCGACGCGGTCGAGGACGCAGCGGTACCCGAGGATGACACGGCGGTGCCCGAGGCAGTGCTCGAGGGCGACGCGGGCGGTGTCGGGGGCGAGGCGGTGGCGCCCGAGGCGGGGCTCGAGGGCGCCGCGTGTGAGCCCGAGGCAGCGCTCGAGGGCGTCGCAGCTGTAGTAGAGGGAGCGCGCTGGGGCGTTGCCGAGCCAGGGACCTCCACCAAGGTAGGGCCATGATGCCGCGGACTGTCAGTCGCGGGAGGAGAAGTCCGCACATGTTCCTGTGCAAAGGGAAAACAATGCTCATCAAAGTAAACGTGCCGAGACGTGATGACGCGGTGAGAGACCGGATCATAGCAACGGTAGCCTTTGGTGTTAGCCGGGTAACCGAGAAATACACACGGAATGGAGCGAGGGGCGAGTTTATGAGGGGTGGTGGCAGCGGTACTAGGGAAACAACGACAACCGAAAATACGGAGACCGTCGTATGAGGGGGGTGAGCCAAACAGGAGGTTATGTGGTGTGTAATTCCAGCGAGGGCGACACGGGCGTAGGTTGAGTAGAAGGGTGGCGGTGGAGAGGGCGTCCGGCCAGAACTGGGGGGGCATGTGAGCGTGGAACAGGAGGGTATGGACACAGTCATTAAGGGTGCGTAGGACGCGCTCGGCGCGGCCGTTCTGCTGGGAGGTGTATGGGCAAGTTAGGCAGAATATGGTGCCGTGGGTGGAGAGAAGGGTGCGGATGGTGGTGTTGTCGAACTCCTTGCCGTTGTCAGTTTGGAGGGCGAGGATGGGGCGACCGAACTGCGTAGACACATAAGAATAAAAGGCGGTGAGTGTCGAAGCGACGTCAGATTTCTTACGAAGAGGAAAAGTCCAGACAAAGTGAGAAAAATCATCGAGAATAACGAGATAATAAAGAAACCAGAATGAATCGGTATAGGGGACGTCCATACATCACTATGAAGTAATTGAAAGGGATGAGATGCAACTGTGGATGAAGTACTAAAAGGAAGCCAAACATGTTTGCCTAGTCGGCAGGCATCACATGAGTGAGCCGCCAGTTTATTACATGAAAAAGAAAAGCCTCTCATTATTTGTCGAAGCGAGGTGGAGCTGGGATGGCCAAGACGAGCGTGCCAAAGATCGACGCCGGCGAGAGCGCCCGAGGTGCAGCGTGAGTGGAGGGAGACGGCTGAACGGGGTACAGGTCGCCGGGACTCTCACAGCGGTGCAAAACCATCCGGGTACGGGCGTCCTTTACGTGAAAAACCAAACTCGTCAAATTCCACGAGTCTGCGAGTTATCACGAGAAAGAGTTTTGACGGAAACTAAATTCTGAACAAGATGTGGGGAAACTAAGACATTATTAAGAGACAATGGTGTGGAATTAGAAGGAAAATGAGTGGAGCCAATATGAGAGATGGGAAGACCAGCACCGTTACCGACGATGATGCGAGAGGAAGTGGATGTCGGAGATGAAGTGGAAAGGTTACCCGGGTGAGCAGCCATGTGTGCGGAGGCTCCAGTGTCCATGAACCAGTCGCCAGCGCCAGAGTAAGCGCCTGGCGAGGGAGCGTGCTGAAGGGCGGTGTACAGCGCGGGGGTCCCAGTGGGCCGTCGGGGACGGCGGCATCATGCCGCCGTAGGCGGGAGCGTAGGGCAGGCCGGCGGGAGCCTGCGGTGGCGCGGCGATGAAGGCCTGGTGCATCGGCGGACGGGGGCCGACGGTGCCGGGGACGGGGGGATGCGGAACGGTCATGGTGTAGGCGTGCACGACCCCCGTCCAGGGGTTGTGTCCGCCCGCCCACGGCGGAGTGGGGTGTGAGTACCCGGGGCGCGGACCGACGATGCCAGGGCCGCCGTTGTTGCCACCGCCACGGCCACCACCACGGCCACGGCGACGGCCGCGGCCGCGGCCACCGCCCCCTCCTCCTTGGTGTTGTTGCGGCTGAGGCGTAGGGTGTGGAGGGACGGGGGTGGGCGCCGGTGGAGCTCCTCCGCCATGAGGAAGAACGCTGTTGCCGCTGGCCCATAGAGCGGTGTGAACCGCCCGGGTGCGCACACCCTTCAGCCGGCGTTCCTCCAGCCGGAGGTAGTCGACCGCCCGCTCGAACGTAGGGTTGGTCATGAGGGTGAGGTTGGAGGCGGCATTACCGAGGTCCTTGATACGTCTCCGACGTATCGATAATTTCTTATGTTCCATGCCACATTATTGATGATATCTACATGTTTTATACATACTTTATGTCATATTTATGCGTTTTCCGGAACTAACCTATTGACGAGATGCCGAAGGGCCGACTTGTCGTTTTCGCTGTTTTTGGTTCCAAAAATCCTAGTAAGGAAATATTCTCGGAATCGGACGAAATCAACGCCCAGCATCCTATTTTTCCAGGAAGCTTCCAGAACACCCGAGAGCTGCCAGAGGGGAGCCCTGGGGGCCCCACACAACACCCTGGCGCGGCCAGAGGGGGGGCCGCGCCCCCTATTGTGATGGCCCACCAGGCCCCCTCCGAGGCTGCCCTTCCGCCTACTTAAGGTCTCCGTCACGAAAACCCTACCACGTTCGACAAAACCAGAGAAAACCTTCCAGAGCCGTCGCCATCGCGAAGCCAAGATCTGGGGGACAGGAGTCTCTGTTCCGGCACGCCGCCGGGACGGGGAAGTGCCCCCGGAAGGCTCCTCCATCGACACCACCGCCATCTCCATCAACGCTGCTGTCTCCCATGAGGAGGGAGTAGTTCTCCATCGAGGCTCGGGGCTGTACCGGTAGCTATGTGGTTAATCTCTCTCCTATGTGCTTCAATACAATAATCTCATGAGCTGCCTTACATGATTGAGATTCATATGATGATGCTTGTAATCTAGATGTCATTATGCTAGTCAAGTGGATTTTACTTATGTGAACTCCGGAGACTCCTTGTCCCACGTGTGTAAAGGTGACAGTGTGTGCACCGTGTGGGTCTCTTAGGCTATATTTCACAGAATACTTATTCACCGTTATGAATGGCATAGTGAAGTGCTTATTTATATCTCTTTATGATTGCAATGTGTTTTGTATCACAATATATCTGTGTGCTACTCTAGTGATGTTATTAAAGTAGTTTATTCCTCCCGCACGGTGTAATGGTGACAGTGTGTGCATCGTGTAGTACTTGGCGTAGGCTATGATTGTGATCTCTTGTAGATTATGAAGTTAACTATTGCTATGATGGTATTAATGTGATCTATGCCTCCTTTCGTAGTGTGAAGGTGACAGTGTGCATGCTATGTTAGTACTTGGTTTGGTTATGTTGATCTGTCATGCACTCTAAGGTTATTTAAACATGAACATCGAATATTGTGGAGCTTGTTAACTCCGGCATTGAGGGTTCGTGTAATCCTACACAGTTAGTGGTGTTCATCATCCAAAAAGAGGGTGTAGAGTCTAGCATCTATCTATTTATTCTATTATGTGATCAATGTTGAGAGTGTCCACTAGTGAAAGTATGATCCCTAGGCCTTGTTCCTAAATATCGCTATCGCTGCTTGTTTACTCGTTTTACTCGCATCTTTACTTCCTGCAATATTAATACCATCAACCGCACGCCAGCAAGCACTTTTCTCGGCGCCGTTACTACTGCTCATATTTATTCATACCACTTGTATTTCACTATCTCTTCGCCGAACTAGTGCACCTATTAGGTGTGTTGGGGACACAAGAGACTTCTTGCTTTGTGGTTGCAGGGTTGCATGAGAGGGATATCTTTGACCTCTTCCTCCCCGAGTTCGATAAACCTTGGGTGATCCACTTAAGGGAAACTTGCTGCTGTTCTACAAACCTCTGCTCTTGGAGGCCCAACACTGTCTACAAGAATAGAAGACCCGTAGACATCAAGCACTTTTCTGGCGCCGTTGCCGGGGAGGAAAGGTAAAAGGCATTCATACTCCGGTCCCAGGTAAAGTACTTTTCTGGCGCTGTTGTGTGTGTGCTCGAAGCTATTTCCTTTAGATCCTGCAACTGCATCTTTTTGTTTCTTGTTTACACTAGTTAGGCATAATGGACAACAATGAGCTTCTTATTCTATTTCCTGATTTAAGGCATGGATGGTTTGATGCGAAAATTAAAAAACCTATGGAACATAATTGTATGAACGCTTTGAACACCATTGTTGCTAACGATATGGAAAATTCTAAGCTTGGGGAAGCTGGTTTTGATGAGCATGATCTTTTTAGTCCCCCAAGCATTGAGGAGAAAATTTTCTTTGATGATACTTTGCCTCCTATTTATGATGATTATAATGATAGTGGTCTTTTGGTGCCGCCTACTATGGAGAGTGAATTTTATTGTGATTATATTATGCCTCCTATATTTGATGATGAGAATAATAATGATAGCTACTTTGTTGAATTTGCTCCCACTACAACTAATAAAATTGATTATGCTTATGCGGAGAGTAATAATTTTATGCATGAGACTCATGATAAGAATGTTTCATTTGATAGTTATATTGTTGAGTTTGCTCATGATGCTACTGGATATTATTATGAGAGAGGAAAATATGGTTGTAGAAATTTTCATGTTACTACAACACCTCTCTTTTTGCTGAAAATCTTGAAGCTGCACTTGTTTTATCTTTCTATGCTTGTTGCATTATGCTTCAAGAATTTGTTTATTTACAAGATTCCTATGCATAGGAAGAATGTTAGGCTTAAATTTGTTTTGAATTTGCTTCTTGATGCTCTCTTTTGCTTCAACTACTATTTCTTGCGAGTGCATCATTAAAACTGCTGAGCCCATCTTAATGGCTATAAAGAAAGAACTTCTTGGGAGATAACCCATGTGTTTATTTTGCTACAGTACTGATGTCTACTGGAGCTTCTATTCTTGTAGACAGTGTTGGACCTCCAAGAGCAGAGGTTTGTAGAACAGCAGCAAGTTTCCCTTCGCCGAACTAGTGCACCTATTAGGTGTGTTGGGGACACAAGAGACTTCTTGCTTTGTGGTTGCAGGGTTGCATGAGAGGGATATCTTTGACCTCTTCCTCCCTGAGTTTGATAAACCTTGGGTGATCCACTTAAGGGAAACTTGCTGCTGTTCTACAAACCTCTGCTCTTGGAGGCCCAACACTGTCTACAAGAATAGAAGCACCCGTAGACATCAAGCACTTTTCTGGCGCCGTTGCCGGGGAGGAAAGGTAAAAGGCACTCATACTCCGGTCCCAGGTAACTAAGTACTTTTTCTGTTGCTGTTGTGTGAGTGCTCGAAGCTATTTCCTTTAGATCCTGCAATTGCATCTTTTTGTTTCTTGTTTACACTAGTTAGGCATAATGGACAACAATGAGCTTCTTATTCTATTTCCTGATTTAAGACATGGATGGTTTAATGCGAAAATTAAAAAACCTATGGAACCTTATTTGCATGCTGGTAGTAATATTAGTATGAACGCTTTGAACACCATTGTTGATAATGATATAGAAAGTTCTAAGCTTGGGGAAGCTGGTTTTCAAGATCTTTTTAGTCCCCCAAGCATTGAGGAGAAAATTTTCTTTGATGATACTTTGCCTCCTATTTATGATGATTATAGTGATAGTGGTCTTTTGGTGCCACCTACTATGGAGAGTAAATTTTTTTGTGATTATACTATGCCTCCTACACTTGATGCGAATAATAATGATAGCTACTTTGTTGAATTTGCTCCCACTACAACTAATAAAATTGATTATGCTTATGTGGAGAGTAATAATTTTATGCATGAGACTCATGATAAGAATGTTTCATTTGATAGTTATATTGTTGAGTTTGCTCATGATGCTACTGGATATTATTATGAGAGAGGAAAATATGGTTGTAGAAATTTTCATGTTACTAAAACACCTCTCTTTTTGCTGAAAATCTTGAAGCTGCACTTGTTTTATCTTTCTATGCTTGTTGCATTATGCTTCATGAATTTGTCTATTTACAAGATTCCTATGCATAGGAAGCATGTTAGGCTTAAATTTGTTTTGAATTTGCTTCTTGATGCTCTCTTTTGCTTCAACTACTATTTCTTGCGAGTGCATCATTAAAACTGCTGAGCCCATCTTAATGGCTATAAAGAAAGAACTTCTTGGGAGATAACCCATGTGTTTATTTTGCTACAGTATTTTTATTTTGTATTTGTGTCTTGGAAGTTGTTACTACTGTAGCAACCTCTCCTTATCTTAATTTTGTTGCATTGTTGTGCCAAGTAAAGTCTTTGATAGTAAGGTTCATACTAGATTTGGATTACTGCGCAGAAACAGATTTCTTGCTGTCACGAATCTGGGCCTAATTCTCTGTAGGTAACTCAGAAAATCATGCCAATTTACGTGAGTGATCCTCAGATATGTACGCAACTTTCATTAAATTTGAGCATTTTCATTTGAGCAAGTCTGGTGCCTCTTTATAATTCGTCTTTACGGACTGTTCTGTTTTGACAGATTCTGCCTTTTATTTCGCATTGCTTCTTTCGTTGTGTTGGGTGGATTTCTTTGTTCCATTACTTTCCAGTAGCTTTGGGCAATGTCCGGAAGTGTTAAGAATGATTGTGTCACCTCTGAACATGTGAGTTTTTGATTATGCACTAACCCTCTAATGAGTTTGTTTTGAGTTTGGTGTGGAGGAAGTTTTCAAGGGTCAAGAGAGGAGGATGATATACTATGATCAAGGAGAGTGAAAGCTCTAAGCTTGGGGATGCCCCGGTGGTTCACCCCTGCATATTTTAAGAAGACTCAAGCGTCTAAGCTTGGGGATGCCCAAGGCATCCCCTTCTTCATCGACAACATTATCAGGTTCCTCCCTTGAAACTATATTTTTATTCGGTCACATCTTATGTACTTTACTTGGAGCGTCTGTGTGCTTTTATTTTTGTTTTGTTATTTTCATTCTCTGAATAAATACATGCTTGTGTGGGAGAGAGACACGCTCCGCTGGTTCATATGAACATATATGTTCTTAGTTTTTAATATTCATGGCGAAGGTTGAAACTGCTTCGTTAATTGTTATATGGTTGGAAACGGAAAATGCTACATGTAGTAATTGGTAAAATGTCTTGGATAATGTGATACTTGGAAATTGTTGTGCTCATGTTTAAGCTCTTGCATCATATACTTTGCACCTATTAATGAAGAAATACATAGAGCTTGCTAAAATTTGGTTTGCATAATTGGTTTCTCTAAAGTCTAGATAATTTCTAGTATTGAGTTTGAACAACAAGGAAGACGGTGTAGAGTCTTATAATGTTTACAATATGTCTTTTATGTGAGTTTTGCTGCACCGGTTCATCCTTGTGTTTGTTTCAAATAACCTTGCTAGCCTAAGCCTTGTATCGAGAGGGAAAACTTCTCATGCATCCAAAATCCTTGAGCCAACCACTATGCCATTTGTGTCCACCATACCTACCTACTACATGGTATTTCTCCGCCATTCCAAAGTAAATTGCTTGAGTGCTACCTTTAAATAATTCAAAATTTATCACTTCTTATTTGTGTCAATGTTTTATAGCTCATGAGGAAGTATGTGGTGTTTTATCTTTCGATCTTGTCATTTACTTCTACGGACTTTCACAATGGACTAGTGGCTTCATCCACTTATCCAATAATTTTGCAAAAAGAGCCGGCAATGGGGTTCCCAGCCCCGATTAATTAACTTGCATTAATAATTCTCTTCACATGTTTTGCTCTGATTCATCGATAAGCAACTTAATTTTGCAAATAGACACTCCTTCATGGTATGTGATTGTTGGAAGGCACCCGAGGATTCGGTTAGCCATGGCTTGTGTAAGTAAAAGGTTGGGAGGAGTGTCATCCATAAATAATGAAACTAAAGTACATGTGTAAACAAAAGAGAAGAGGGATGATCTACCTTGCTGGTAGAGATAACGTCCTTCATGGGAGCCGCTCTTGAAAGTCTGGTTGATAAGGTAGTTAGAGTGCCCACTACCATTCGTTGACAACAACAAACACCTCTCAAAACTTTACTTTTATGCTCTCTATATGATTTCAAAACTTAAAAAGCTCTAGCACATGATCTAATCCCTGCTTCCCTCTGCGAAGGGCCTATCTTTTACTTTTATGTTGAGTCAGTTCACCTATTTCTCTCCACCTCAAGAAGCAAACACTTGTGTGAACTGTGCATTGATTCCTACATACTTGCATATTGCACTTGTTATATTGCTTTGCATTGACAAACTATCATTGAGATATACATGTTACAAGTTGAAAGCAACCGCTGAAACTTAATCTTCCATTGTGTTGCTTCAATGCCTTTACTATGGATTTATTGCTTTATGAGTTAACTCTTATGCAAGACTTATTGATGCTTGTCTTGAAAGTACTATTCATGAAAAGTCTTTGCTTTATGATTCATTTGTTTACTCATGTCATTTACCATTGTTTTGATCGCTGCATTCATTACATATGCTTACAATAGTATGATCAAGATTATGATGGCATGTCACTCCAGAAATTATCTTTGTTATCGTTTACCTGCTCGGGACGAGCAGAAACTAAGCTTGGGGATGCTGATACGTCTCCGACGTATCGATAATTTCTTATGTTCCATGCCACATTATGGATGATATCTACATGTTTTATACATACTTTATGTCATATTTATGCGTTTTCCGGAACTAACCTATTGACGAGATGCCGAAGGGCCGCTTGTCGTTTTCGCTGTTTTTGGTTCCGTAAATCCTAGTAAAGAAATATTCTCGGAATCGGACGAAATCAACGCCCAGCATCCTATTTTTCCACGAAGCTTCCAGAACACCCGAGAGCCGCCAGAGGGGAGCCCTGGGGGCCCCACACAACACCCTGGCGCGGCCAGAGGGGGGGTCGCGCCCCCTATTGTGTGGGCCCACCAGGCCCCCTCCGAGGCTGCCCTTCCGCCTACTTAAGGTCTCCGTCGCGAAAACCCTACCACGTTCGACGAAACCAGAGAAAACCTTCCAGAGCCGCCGCCATCGCGAAGCCAAGATCTGGGGGATAGGAGTCTCTGTTCCGCACGCCGCCGGGACGGGGAAGTGCCCCCGGAAGGCTCCTCCATCGACACCACCGCCATCTCTATCAACGCTGCTCGTCTCCCATGAGGAGGGAGTAGTTCTCCATCGAGGCTCGGGGCTGTACCGGTAGCTATGTGGTTAATCTCTCTCCTATGTGCTTCAATACAATAATCTCATGAGCTGCCTTACATGATTGAGATTCATATGATGATGCTTGTAATCTAGATGTCATTATGCTAGTCAAGTGGATTTTACTTATGTGATCTCCGGAGACTCCTTGTCCCACGTGTGTAAAGGTGACAGTGTGTGCACCGTGTGGGTCTCTTAGGCTATATTTCACAGAATACTTATTCACCGTTATGAATGGCATAGTGAAGTGCTTATTTATATCTCTTTATGATTGCAATGTGTTTTGTATCACAATATATCCGTGTGCTACTCTAGTGATGTTATTAAAGTAGTTTATTCCTCCCGCACGGTGTAATGGTGACGAGTGTGTGCATCGTGTAGTACTTGGCGTAGGCTATGATTGTGATCTCTTGTAGATTATGAAGTTAACTATTGCTATGATGGTATTGATGTGATCTATGCCTCCTTTCGTAGTGTGAAGGTGACGAGTGTGCATGCTATGTTAGTACTTGGTTTGGTTATGTTGATCCGTCATGCACTCTAAGGTTATTTAAACATGAACATCGAATATTGTGGAGCTTGTTAACTCCGGCATTGAGGGTTCGTGTAATCCTACACAGTTAGTGGTGTTCATCATCCAACAAGAGGGTGTAGAGTCTAGCATCTATCTATTTATTCTGTTATGTGATCAATGTTGAGAGTGTCCACTAGTGAAAGTATGATCCCTAGGCCTTGTTCCTAAATACTGCTATCGCTGCTTGTTTACTGTTTTACTACATCTTTACTTCCTGCAATATTAATACCATCAACTGCACGCCAGCAAGCACTTTTCTGGCGCCGTTACTACTGCTCATATTTATTCATACCACTTGTATTTCACTATCTCTTCGCCGAACTAGTGCACATATTAGGTGTGTTGGGGACACAAGAGACTTCTTGCTTTGTGGTTGCAGGGTTGCATGAGAGGGATATCTTTGACCTCTTCCTCCCTGAGTTCGATAAACCTTGGGTGATTGTTGACTGCCAAAACCCACCGGCGGGCAGCGGCCTTGTCAACACCGTAGAGCCGGGGGGAGCCTAGAGCTGCGGCTGGCTGAGACCCCTCCGAGCGACGGCCCGCAATGCTCTTCCGGTCACACGCGGCGTTGCGAAGTGCAAGGGCGTGCCACCTGACCTATACCTGGTCAGGAAGGTGATGAGATTGCCTCGCTTAGTTTCCTGCAGGGCATACATGTAAACGTTAAATACGAGCCTCGATCGGCTCTCAGGTTATCCCGTGAATCGGCTCAAAGAGCCGATCCACCCATGATCCGTACGGGGTGTACGAATACTTGGTGGTCCTGCTTGATCAAGATGAAGCTAAAGAGATCTACGACGATTTAGGGTTTTCACCACATAATCGGATCATCCTACTCCAGGTTGGGCCAGATGGCCACGCACGGTGCTCGTAAGCCGATCCTAAACAAGGCCAAAAAACCAACATGAAGTTGATCCTAGGAACATCCCGTTTAGGACTTGCGAACGCCACCCTACGTGCCACAGGATCCTCCCCCTTTGTAAGGCCAAACTATTGCGGATATTAAACTAATCCTTGTAGAACAAGGAGCAATCGTAACGGACCAGATCTACTAAATAATGATCAAGCGGGGTGCCGCCCCCACACCGGGATAGGCGTGAGGACGGCTAGATATGCAAGGGTTGCACTACGTAAGCATGCTTAAACGAAGAACAATGCTAACCCTAACACATCTAATGATAACTACGTTGCTCGCCATCAAAAGCGCTTCAGTACGAGCAACGCATGAACAACGTGGGGCTTGTGCTGCCTAGATCGCAAGATGCGATCTAGGCAGCATGTCGCTTACCCGATAGAAACCCTCGAGACGAAGGAGTTGGCGATGCGCCGAGATTGGTTTGTTTTTGGGGTTGAACGTGAGTTGTTGTTTATTCCATAAACCCTAGGTACATATTTATAGTCCAGGGGACTTTCTACTGTGGGCGTGCACCTAACCGTGCACGGGCCAAATTCTAACTTCTAATTTAAGATACGATCTAATATAATACAGATACACGGGCAATTTAGCCCAACTTGGTATAAAAGGCCGATTCATGTACCTCTTCCATATTTATTCTTCAAGTCCATCTTTAATCGCGGCCCACCTCTGATCCGGTCAAATTCTGGTGATAACACATGCCCCCCTGGTTTTGGAAATGACATTTCCAAAATCATTATGCTTTTCCTTCGTCGGGTCATGTCGTGGCAGAGCAGAAACCGCCGATTGTTAGCTGGATCGACGCCCAATGAGCCGATAGCAACGCATTGGTCTCTCATAATCTGTCCTTCATCTTCTTCGACTGATGACTCTGAGACCTGGTGACACTCCTCTGCAAAATTCACCATCCTCGAAGAAGGTTGCTACACAGGACCAGCCGATGATACTCCAATTGGCATCTAGAAACAGAACATTTACCAGGTCGGTTGCCCCCCGAGTCTCAGACAAGGCGAAACAGAGACGAGGATACACAAATTAGCCGAATGGACCTGGGCTTGATCATGTCCGTGGGCACTAGCATGCAGAGCCAGCCGATTTGAACGAAATCGGCTCTCTAGAGGAGAGGACCTTCGGGGTGAGCTACCCCCCGAGTTTCTTCAGTCCAAATGTCATGACTACATATTCAAACAAGCCCATTGAACCTGGTACTCGAATGCAGTCTTGTGTATATCTTCCGGATATTGTCAACATAAAGTAATATAACAAGTGCAATATGCAAGTATGTAGGAATCAATGCACAGTTAACACAAGTGTTTGCTTTTTAGATAGAAGGAAATGGGTAAACTGACTCAACAATAAAAGTAGAAGAAAGGCCCTTCGCAGAGGGAAGCATGGATTGCTATATTTGTGCTAGAGCTCTTATTTTGAAAACATGAAACAATTTTGTCAACGGTAGTAATAAAGCATATGAGTTATGAAAGTTATATCTTACAAGTTGCAAGCCTTATGCATAGTATACTAATAGTGCCCGCACCTTGTCCTAATTAGCTTGGACTACCGGATCTTTGCAATGCACATGTTTTAACCAAGTGTCACAATGGGGTACCTCCATGCCGCCTGTACAAAGGTCTAAGGAGAAAGCTCGCATTTTGGATTTCTCGCTTTTGATTATTCTCAACTTAGACATCCATACCGGGACAACATGGACAACAGATAATGGACTCCTCTTTAATGCATAAGCATGTGGCAACAATTATTATTCTCATATGAGATTGAGGATATATGTCCAAAACTGAAACTTCCACCATGATTCATGGCTTTAGTTAGCGGCCCAATGTTCTTCTCTAACAAATGCATGCTCCAACCATTAAGGTGGTAGATCTCTCTTACTTCGGACAAGACGGACATGCATAGCAACTCACATGATATTCAACAAGGAACAGTTGATGGCGTCCCCGTAAACATGGTTATCGCACAACAAGCAACTTAATAAGAGATAAAGTGCATAAGTACATATTCAATACCACAATAGTTTTTAAGCTATTTGTCCCATGAGCTATATATTGCAAAGGTGAATGATGGAATTTTAAAGGTAGCACTCAAGCGATTTACTTTGGAATGGCGGATAAATACCACGTAGTAGGTAGGTATGGTGGACACAAATGGCATAGTGGTCGGCTCAAGGATTTTGGATGCATGAGAAGTATTCCCTCTCGATACAAGGTTTAGGCTAGCAAGGTGTTTAAAGCAAACACAAGTATGAACCGGTACAGCAAAACTCACATAAAAGACATATTGAAAGCATTATAAGACTCTATACCGTCTTCATTGTTGTACCTTTATCATCATATCGAAGCCGATCGCTTGAACCGGCCTCCTCTTCGTCCTTGCCCCGGGATTGGCTGCTCTCTCGCCTTATCTTTGCCATGGCGGCCGGCAAGCCCTGCCATGTTGACAGCAAAGGAGAGCCCTGTCTCCCTTAAGGAGTGGCTGAGATCCACCATGTTGACGCCAAGCCACGGACGTGCGTTCCCATGGAGCTTGACATCGTGTGAACGGGTCTTTTCAAAGGAGCCGATGAGTTCGGCCTCGAGGACTGTCTTGACCTCGTCATGCTTCTTCTTGAGCTCGTCGGTCGGGTCCTCATATTTGACCGGAGTGCTTTCCGCCATCTCGGATGTAGATGGCGATGCGGTGGATGTCGAAGATTGTCCCACCGGGCGTGCCGAATGTGTTGACCGCCAAAACCCACCGGCGGGCAGCGGCCTTGTCAACACCGTAGAGCCGGGGGAGCCTAGAGCTGCGGCTGGCCGAGACCCCTCCGAGCGACGGCCCGCAATGCTCTTCCGGTCACACGCGGCGTTGCGAAGTGCAAGGGCGTGCCACCTGACCTATACCCGGTCGGAAGGTGATGAGATTGCCTCGCTTAGTTTCCGCAGGGCATACATGTAAACGTTAAATACGAGCCTCGATCGGCTCTCGGGTTATCCCGTGAATCGGCTCAAAGAGCCGATCCACCCATGATCCGTACGGGGTGTACGAATACTTGGTGGTCCCGCTTGATCAAGATGAAGCTAATGAGATCTACGACGATTTAGGGTTTTCACCACATAATCGGATCATCCTACTCCAAGGTTGGGCCGGATGGCCACGCACGGTGCTCGTAAGCCGATCCTAAACAAGGCCAAAAAACCAACATGAAGTTGATCCTAGGAACATCCCGTTTAGGACTTGCGAACGCCACCCTACGTGCCACAGGATCCTCCCCCTTTGTAAGGCCAAACTATTGCGAGATATTAAACTAATCCTTGTAGAACAAGGAGCAATCGTAACGGACCAGATCTACTAAATAATGATCAAGCGGGGTGCCGCCCCCACACCTGGGATAGGCGTGAGGACGGCTAGATATGCAAGGGTTGCACTACGTAAGCATGCTTAAACGAAGAACAATGCTAACCCTAACACATCTAATGATAACTACGTTGCTCGCCATCAAAAGCGCTTCGATGACGAGCAACGCATGAACAACGGGAGCTTGTGCTGCCTAGATCGCAAGATGCGATCTAGGCAGCATGTCGCTTACCTGATAGAAACCCTCGAGACGAAGGAGTTGGCGATGCGCCGAGATTGGTTTGTTTTTGGGGTTGAACGTGAGTTGTTGTTTATTCCATAAACCCTAGGTACATATTTATAGTCCAGGGGACTTTCTACTGTGGGCGTGCACCTAACCGTGCACGGGCCAAATTCTAACTTCTAATTTAAGATACGATCTAATATAATACAGATACACGGGCAATTTAGCCCAACTTGGTATAAAAGGCCGATTCATGTACCTCTTCCATATTTATTCTTCAAGTCCATCTTTAATCGCGGCCCACCTCTGATCCGGTCAAATTCTGGTGATAACAGTGATCCACTTAAGGGAAACTTGCTGCTGTTCTACAAACCTCTGCTCTTGGAGGCCCAACACTGTCTACAAGAATAGAAGACCCGTAGACATCAGTCCTCACTGAGGCCGGCGGTGAGGGTGGAGAGGAGGAGCTCGTCGCCAATCCGGAACCCAAGGTCTTGGAGCTCGTCGGAGATGGCCTTGAGGCGCAGGCAGTAGGCGTCCAAGGTTTGATCGCCCTGGGGTGTGCCGAAGAATTCCTGCTGCAAAAAGACAACACGTTGGAGCTTGTTATTGGTGAAGAGGTCGTTGATCTTTCCCCACACCGTGCGGGCATCATCGTCTTCCCGAACGACGGTCTTGAAGATGTCCGGCGAGACGGTGAGGAAGAGCCAGCGGATGATGGTGGCGTCGATGGCCAGCCAGTCGGCGTCGCAGAGCGAGGAGGTCGGCGGTGCCGTCGATGTGATCGCGCAGGTTGTACTCGCGGAAGAGGAGGTAGAAGTACGTCTTCCAGTGCGAGGTAGTTGGCGGCGGTGGTGGACAGCTTGACGGGGACATGGTCGGTGATGGCGACGGCGCGGAGCTGGCCGGGTCGGGGGTGGAGGAGTCGGCGAAGGGGTTGGAGCTAGGGGTTGACATGATGGGGAAGGGGAGGCGGCGCGCGGCTAGAGAGGGAGGAGAGGCGGCGCTGCTAGGGTTTAGGGGTTGGGGGGGTGCGGCGCACGGGGAAGAGAGGCGGCGCGCGGCTAGGATCTAGGAGGTGTCTGATACCATGTAGAAAGGGATGCAATGCTCGATGTATTGATCGGATGCATATGGCGGTACATATATAGGCCACGTTCTCGACTATACAAGGAAGGAGGCGGGCCCAATAGTAAATACAAGGATATGTATCGCTATACAATAACTACAGAGGATACACATCCGGATATACAAGATATGTATCTCAACATGATGATCTAGTTTAATTCCATCAATTTAAGTGAAACTTTAATCACTCTAGCGGATCTCCCTCTAGCAAACCTCTTTCTTTAGTTCGTTGCGGTCAGTTAACTTCGTCTTCACGAAAGATTTGATTTAACATATTCTGCAAGTAACATCTATACTCATAGTCAGCTGCAGAAAGGCCTGCTAGCTCACTGTGTTTATCAATATAACCTACATGTTCTGAAATCAGATCCCTCTCACTTTTGTACGCCCCTTCGATATTTAAGTTCCAGCCTTTAGGAACTCTCCGTAAATTGGCAAAATCATCATGCCATCTAGTTACAACATCTGCCAGATCTTCGATGAGAAACCAGCAGAGTTCAAATTTAAATATTTTATGAGGAACCTGATGGATGTACCACGTATCTAATAAAATAGCAGCATGATCAGACACGCCATTAGGATTCCAATCCGTAGACATAAACCATGTGTCAGTCCATGTGCCTCCAGTACGTTGAAGACGACGACGGGAAGGCAGCGGAACGATCACAATCAAGATCCGTATCGTTTCCTCTCCCCCGGAACCAAGCGATCTGCTTTCACGGATAGGCCCGGCCGAGTCGCGATCGCCGATCGTCACCACCACCGCGCGCGTGTCTCTGTGCTCGGGGCATTAGCTTCCTTTTCCTCAACACACGCGCACTTGCGCTCGTTGCACCAAGATCCCTTTCTGGGCGTAAAAGCCGTAGTCTCCTTTTGCATACACTCGTTAAATTATTGGCAGTTTAGGAGCGCCTAATTGGGTCGCCCCGTTGCATCGCCTGGAGGACTCGACACCGACTGGATCGATTGATTGCTGTGGATAAGACTCGAATCTCTCTCCTCCCTTGCATCGTACGTAGTGGGAGTACGTACGCTTCCCAGCCAATTATACTACTACATGTTGCATCTGTCCAAGAGGCGCATGCAGCAATAGACCACCAATATTACGGTAGTTAAAAAAGAAATCGCATGGTAATTGTTCGGACTGCAGATCTCTTCGAATATATGTTCAAGATATAAACTGAAGACAAACCACTGTAAATATCACACTCACTGATGGACCATATCCAATAGCGACGCGAAAGAAAGAAGAAGGAGGGTCAGTGGCTAATTAGCTTACGGGGGTGAAAATGCAAGTTGTGCCCAACGATCTAGCGTCCAAGTCAGCAGGGTGATGCAGACCAACTTTGGTACGCCGGCGCTTTGGGTGATTAAAACTCCACTAGCTAATCAAGCTATGCAGGCGAAGCTAGCTACTTGGATGATATACGTGTGGGCGAGAGAGGCCATTGAGGATTTGAGAGAACCCTTGTGCTGATCAAGGGGCGCTCTTGATTGGTGATTAATTAGTACTACTAGTAGGAGTATATTATGCGGCACCATCGTCAAATCATGTTGGTTGTTTAATTTGGGGTGGTCGCCGTCGTGCTCTGCTTTGCGGGTTGCCGCGTGACGACCCTCCGGCGGTATATGGTGCTCTGGTGAGGGACGGGTGTCGCGTGGAGATCGACCAGGCTTGTGGGTTTTTACTTCAGAGCTAGCACCAGTTTTTCTCTACGAAAATGATCTGGCTTTTCTTAGAAAATGATCATCGGAGTTTACATTGAGTAATTGAGGCTAGTATATATGTCCAATCCAATAAACTGAACCAAACATGCATATAGTGGTCTCTACAATCATATCTTCAAGTTCCTCCATATGTCTCTACAGAACATTCATAGTAGTATAACTTGGAGCAACTTTAAAGTTTTGGGGAGTCCCAAGAAACCGCGTACCATGATAGTTGAAAACCGAGCATCAACGAATGCCTAGTGTCTTGGGCCAAAAACCTTGTAAAGGAGGCCACCAAACAATTGTGAAAGAATACAAATAACACAAAAAGACAAACTAAAGAAACTAGACACCAAATTAAACTCAGCATTGGCGGCACTTCTCTCACCATCCTGATATACTGATGCACTCTGGACGATTACCATCATAGTAGAATTTCTCTCCTCAACTTCGACTATGACAATCCTACCATGACGGGACTGAAGCAAAGGATCTTTTTTGGTCTCCACCACAGAGACACCGCAGCCATGGACATACAAAATATACGTAGGCAGTACCTAATCTACGCGCATCTAGGATCCCCTCACCTCTCTGCATCGGTCACCAGAGGCGAGGGGAAACATCAGGACGCATGTTGAAGAAAACGAGGACCCTTTTTTTTTTACATCACAACAATGATGGTTTGTCGATCTCTCGCTCAAGAGAAAATATCCGTAGAAACCAAGTTACAATAATGAAAAACGCCATAAAAGCACGTTTAAAGTTTGAAATAAAATATCAAAGGAATGTGGTATGTTAAGGCAATATTCTATAAATATGTAAAAAAATAGAAGTTGAGACACTTATTTATTTTGAAGGTAAAATAAAATATGCATGGATAGTGATGGTGTAACCTTTGTGTTTCTTTATAGATCTGATCTTGTACAAGAATTTTCGCATCAGCTAGTACATTGCTTGTTCAATGAGCTATTCTAGATGGCAGCCCATAAAACCGGGTCCATCAACCTGTATTGGCCACTGGCCACAGCTCTATGGCTCTCCTCAGTTCCTGAAGGACCGTGACATTCAGAAATATGAATTTTCCTTCAATATTTTTTCAGAAATCAGAATGCACTGCATGACAGAATCATACACAAACGCATCTGTTACGCAAAATAAGTGCACCCCTAAAAAAAGAGCAAAATAGAGCATATCTTTTGAAGGATCAGAAGGGCGCATAACTCAAGCAACAAGCATCCGAACAAGCACCGAGTTAGCTAGTTATACGTTTTACAGCGACGGAAAACGTCTTGTGAAGAAAACTGATTCAGGAAGGTTCAGATAAAAAGTGATTCAGGAACTCTGCAGTGCCTTCTTCTTCGTCACCCTCGCACCGGGTGCAGAACCGTAGCTCGTCCACCTCACCTTCTTCCCGGGGGAAGCCACACTAGAAGCGTTCTCCTCTTCCGTAGCTTCCGATGCAGGCTTGATTAAAATCTTACTGCTCACCTTCTCAGCCTTGGGCCCTCGACTCCTGCAGTCCTGCAGTCCTGCTCTTGTCGACTCCCGCTTCCTCGTGGCCACAACGGCGCCAACGGTTGTGGCTTTCGGTGGTGCCTTCTTGGGCTCTTGGCCCCATGCTTTCTTCTCCTTCGGCCTCCTCCGAGGAACAGCTACTATGATTGCTCGAGGCGGCTTTCTTTTCCGGCGCCGATTGGTGCGACAGCTGCTTGAGCTTCTTGGTCAACTCGGCCTTCTCGTCCCTGAGTTGGGCGCTCTCGCGGCGGGCGGCGGCGCACTGCCTCAATGCGCCGTTGAGCTCGTCGAGGAGGCGGCGGTTGGCGCCACGGAGGTGCGCGGCCTGCGCCCTCAGCTCGCTCAGCTGCCGCTGCTTGCGCATGCGCGACCGTCGCGCCGACTCCCGGTTCGAGACCATACGCCGTCGCCTCCTCTCCTCCTCGGCAGCTCCAACGCCAACGCCATCGCCAGCAACGCCCACCTGGAAGTATTTGACGCCTCCGGCGTCGGAGCCCGAGCTGGGTGAGCCATTGCCGCTGGCAAGGTGAGCCGCTTCTTCTAGGATAGTGTCAAGTTCAAAGCCAGGAGACGCATCGTCTCCGGCGAGTAGAGCAGTAAGATCAAAGGAGGGAGGGAAGTAGGCCTGAGGCGGCACGGCCATGTTTATGTGGTGGTGAGCGGCGAAGGAGGGGGGACGATTTGGAGGCGGGAGGAAGTGAAGGCTGGCCACCTCGCCATGGTTATGGTGGTACATGATCTTGTTTCTTCTTGTCTCTTCTTGTCTCTTCTTTGCTTATGCTAGCTTCTAGTGTAGTAGCGCTAGTTTATAGCTGCGATGTAGCTAAGTGATTGATCTTGTTTGCTGTCTATGGCTCATGTGGAGAAGAAGCCATGGGTAGGTGAGGGACTCTAAAGGTGTATATGATGCTCCCCATAGGGGGTCTCACAAACGTTTGGATTTTCGGCCGTCAGATCGAGCTGACGTGGCGCGATCTTCACCGTCGATTTCGTCCAGAGCAGCGAGGCCCTCGCTCGGTTCCGCATTTTATCCATGGGTCAGCTGATGAGCCCGCGCGGCCCGTTCCATCGCTCCGCTCTCACCCGCCTCCCACGTCCTCCTCTCCCCTCGCGCCCTCCCATCGCCGCCGCCGCCAGCCCCCAATCCCGTCGCCCCGTCCTCCTCAATCCCCTCGCTCCCTCTCCTCGCTCGATCCACACGCAGGCAGCCGCCCGCCAATCCCCCGCAGCCGCCGCCCCCGTCCCTTCTCTTCCCCTTCCCTCGGCCTCACCTCCTCCACCTGCAACCCTCGTCGCTGGGGCGCCGCTGCCGTGCACACACGCGCAGAGGATGCCGCCAGGCCCTCGACAAGCGCCGTGCCGGAGCAGAAGAAGGCATCAGGGCCTCCACCGCGCCCATCCCTACTCGAGTCCAGCGATGGAGGGCATCTGGTGGCGACCACGACAGCCTCCTCGCCGCCCGTCGCTTGATCTGCTCGTTCGGGCTCGTGGTGCTCACGGGGCAGACGGCGGCGGCCTCAACAGCGACCATGGAGGAGGGGTGCCACGCGGGGTGACCGAGCAGCTGTCGTTGGTGGCGGCCTCCTCCCTCGTCCCCTCCACCCTGCAGGTCTCTCGTCAAACTCGCCGTCCCCGACCACGACCATGGCAGGGAAGCTTCCTCTGATCCCGAGCACCGCGTGCTAGATCCTCCCCGACCATGAGCGCGGGAACCAGGTGAGCATCCTCGTCTCCTCCATCTGGTATGTACGCTGCCTCATCCCACATCTCTCTGTCCATTCATATTTGCGTTGGTGTGGCCCTCATCCTCAGCAGCACCAAGCTCATCCTCTCGTTCTTGGCAGTCCAGATAACCCCTCTCTATCTCTCCCAATCTTCTCTACTTCTACCTCTAATTTTAGTGTTTGGTTATACTGTGTCCACAGCTCGTGAGGCCATGGACCAATAAGCTGCGCAGAGACAACTTTCATGGATAAATAAGGACGGGAGTCAGAGGCTGGCAGGTAGTTTTATTTTCTTCTACTTCATGTATACCTACTTGTTTTGATTTTTATTAGCAGAAATTTCAGCTATACCAGGAAGTAGACCATAATTATTGTGTAAAATTGTCTCTATACCTATAATCTTGTTTGGTCCATCTTGTGAACAGGGAAAGAAACAATTCAAACAACTTGTATTTCATCGGAACGGCAGATCGCGGCGAGTTTATGCTTCCTTGCCTCAATGCCATGCTCTGCTTTAGGTACGAGCTTTCCTCCCCTAATCACACTTGCTTTGCTTTGGTCAGCATAATTGTGAAAATGCTTCTTGCGAGATGAACACATCAAGTTAAGCCTAGATCTGGCTTCCTTTTTATATACCATTTATGCTTTCTTCATATGCATATGATTTGTTTTTTGTGGATTTCTAAATGAGGAGTGATGGTTTAGTGA
This sequence comes from Lolium rigidum, assembly GCF_022539505.1. NCBI lineage: Eukaryota > Viridiplantae > Streptophyta > Magnoliopsida > Poales > Poaceae > Lolium > Lolium rigidum. The sequence goes on from NW_025899787.1 coordinate 58,894, forward strand.
ACACTAACTGATATAGGTAGGTGGTGAACCATTTCTTACCTCTATTCTCCTCTGCTATGGCCTTATGGGCAACTACAAAAGCATAGAATATTGATTTGATAATCTACGATAGTCCCTTGCATCAGTTGTTCAACAACATAAATAAATACATAGCGCTCCAAGTTCGTATCAATCAATCTTGGTAGCTCATTCGTTTTTGTCATCGGATCTATTGCTTTGTTGCATCTCTCGTCGTTACCTAGCATTCGTTTTTGTAAGATGGTACAATCTCTGCTGATTTGTATTCGGGTTTCTTAAATATTTTCTATTGATTTAGTCTCCGGTTCACATAAAGGAAGGTTGCACAAACTAAACTATGGTACTTGCTTTCTGGAAATATTTTCTATTGATTTAGTTTACGGTTCACATAAAGGAAGGTTGCACAAACTAAGTTCTATTAGTTTTTTTTAGAGAAAGCAAATTCACGGGTTGCTTGTTCGATGATATATTAGTAGCTTGGAGCCTCTGAGTCGTACTTGTTGTAACTTGGTTATCAACAGAACAACCTTTAGTGTTGTATTCATATTCATGCATCATGCAAGCTACTGTAAACAGCTTGATACAATTCATCAAAATAATTGATGCCACCTTGCAAAATTTTGTAGGCTCAAACAGTTTTCGGATCACTTCATGCCTTACAGGTAACTTACTATGATCTTCTCAACAATAGATCTTCTATGACAAATTATTCATGTATGCAGACATTTAGCCAAGCTGTGTTACTTTGATTTCACTTCAAGGCTTATTGAACTCAACTTGGCCCATGGATGGTTACTCGATGCACTCGGATTTCCTTGACGGGGTCTTCTTATAGGTTAGATATAAAATGTGATGTTGTCTCCCTTATGCCCAATAAGCACTTCTTTCATTCCGAGTAACTAGAGGTAGAACCTTGAAATTATTTTCTTATCAAAATGAGAACTTCAAGATGAGCAACCACATAAAAAACTTCGCTTAACTTCACCTCAATTGCCTCGAATGTCTAATCTAAATTATCTCATATGCACTCTCATAATCATTGCACTCTAGATCAGTCATGTTTACCCAAGATTTCATTTCACCTGCAGTTCAATCTGGTTTTTGTACTGTCAGAGATGCACAACTGGAAATAGTTATTGGAAAAATATCGCGTTAGCCATTTTGGTTAGAACTGCGAACATATCAACTAGATCCTGGAGCAACTTGCGCAGCTATGGAAATTACATTAAGTATCTTCCTTCGGTCCCGAGTGCACCGGACCAGATGGACTTCGTTCCTCCCAAGATTCCAGCAATTGGAATGTTTCCGGATACTGAATAATAGCGAGTGATGCAGATACCGAGTGAGATGCTTCTAACTGTAGATTTATTAGGTATGATACTCGTTTGGAATAGTACAAGCTCTTAGTCACGGTGATTCCTGCTTCTCCTTCAGATGATTGGTAAACTAAAGCACTCTGACAGTACGTACAGGTAAATTATGTCTTTCTTGTATTAAGCAGAATATAGTAAATCAAAATACAACTTGTGTTAAAAGCAACACACCCTACTTTTATCAAAACTTATATATCTACTGTCATGTGGCATTCAACTTACATATTTACTCAACCTATAGGTGAATTATGTTACTGTGTAGAATCTATTCTATTTGTGGTCCAATGGGGCCTAATGTGGTACATTCTGTCTCGGTATTCCAGATTGTATGTATCCATTTTGGTGCGAATTTCTCTTCTTTCTTTGTGTAGTCTCGCTTCGTGCTTGCTTCCTCCCCCGGGGTCGGCATCGCGGCGCCATCATCAAGCTTTTCTTCACTAGCGGAACGGGTTCTCGCTGTTGGAGATAAAACTTTATGATATCAGCTTATAAGATGAATGAGATGAGCTCACAATTTGAGACCGACAGCGTGTCAATGGCTGCAATGCAAGTGAGAGTGGTGGTCTTACCATCCCTTCTTCTTTTTCTTCTCAATGTTCGCCGGCACCTCCGCTTGCTGCCCTTTTGACATCTCAAGATCCTGCAATGCAATTCCATGGCAGCCAGATCGGATGCTGCCAATTAACTTGCAAAACATTTTGGAGAAGCATCGGGTATATGCCTGTATATGTAACCAGATACATTCTTGGTCGTCTCAAGCTCGGCCTCCATGAGAGCAGCTCTGCCTTATCGACATGCATCTTTATCGACATGCATCTCAGGGGGCTGGCTGATCGTAGTTTCTGCCCTTACATTTACTACTGACTGTTGTGATCACATAGGAGTAGTTTGACACTAGGTTTACTCTACACCTCTTTTTATTCATTTTACACTGAACATGTCTGAAAACTGATTTTCTATTTACTTCTGCCTTTATTTTTGGAACTGATAAGTAGTGTTTTTAGGATGATCAAATGCAAAAACAATGCTCCAGAGAACTGGAATTTCATTTCTCACCTAAATGAGGGACCTGTAGATTCAAAGAACAAAATGCTCTCCAACTACTCATTTTTTGCATTATACTCCTGTACATTCAAAATAACTGATGCATAGAAATCAACATGTGCTTCAGATTGCGGAGCTCAACACATTACAGCGGAACTGGGAAGACGACGAGGGCGGCAGATGGCTTCGGCGGGGGAGGCGACAACTGATTGAAAATGGACTATCGTTATGCTTCATTGTTAGTAATATTTTCTTCTCCATTTTGAGCTGTACTACCTCCATCCCAAGGCTTAAGGCCTATATTTTTTTCAGAAAATCAAACTATGTCAAGTTCAACCAAGTTTTTATCAAAAATTATTAAAATGTAAAATAGAAAATTAATATTATTAGATAGATAATTAAATATATTTTCATGTGCTATCTTCAAAATATCATATTTATTGATAGATTATTCTGAAAATTTGGTCAAAATTTACTTGCTTTGACTTTTCCAAAAAATATAAGCCTTAAGCCTTGGGATGAAGGTAGTAATTCATAGGTCTGCTTTTTTCGGTAGAGAATCAAGCTAGAATTTGTTCTCAGATTTACAATCAAAGATTGGTGAGTGTTTCCCTATTGTAGTCTAGAGTAGGTGATGGTTCATGCGGTTTCCCTTGGATGCAACTCATATCATGTGCCCGTCATCAGATAGGAATTGATCGATTGACCAACCTGAAAGTGTGATGCTTCTTTGACTTTTTATTATGGTGTATGTGAGTGACATCATCTCTGTTACTGTTGACTGCCAAAACCCACCGGCGGGCAGCGGCCTTGTCAACACCGTAGAGCCGGGAAGAGCCTAGAGCTGCGGCTGGCTGAGACCCCTCCGAGCGACGGCCCGCAATGCTCTTCTGGTCACACGCGGCGATGCGAAGTGCAAGGGCGTGCCACCTGACCTATACCTGGTCAGGAAGGTAATGGGGATGCCTCGCTTAATTTCCTGCAGTGCATACATGTAAACATTAAATACGAGCCTCGATCGGCTCTCAGGTTATCCTGTGAATCGGCTCAAAGAGCCGATCCACCCATGATTCGTACGGGGTGCACGAATACTTGGTGGTCCTGCTTGATCAAGAT